>NW_020664448.1:14968129-15056477 GCF_002925995.2 Terrapene triunguis
CAAGGCGGCCGGAGCGGAAATTTAAAAAAAAAAAAGCAAAAAAAAAAGTGCGGCCGTGCCGCCCTAGGATGGGGCAGAATGCCGCCTCGAACAATCTGCTGCCCCAAGCACCAGCTTGCTCAGCTGGTGCCTGGAGCCGGCCCTGCCAAAGGGCCATTGCATGGCTTTTGCTTCTGCTTCTGAGTCCTTTGTGAATTGTTGACATCACCTGTGATCACAAAGTTTGTGGTATTGATCTTTCTTGCAGGATTTTGGAATATTCTCTGTAACAGAGTCAAAATACACACAGACAAATTCTCAACCTCCTGTGACTCCTTCAGCAAAGCCTGTGTGAGTGGAGCCTTAGAAATTACTATTACCAGCATTTTTTGGCATTTGTGGGTGCTACTGTAAGTAAAGTGCTAGTGTCTAAGGCAAAATCTGGAAGTTCATGCAGGGATTCCAATCCAAGAAAGGCCAAGGAAGTCATCTGTTCTGGTTTTGACAGTGAGCTCCATACCCATCCAGTAACGCTAAATACATTGGCATGCCAATAAATGTGTGGGGGGGGGTTTATCCACATATCACTCCTCTGCTTCTATTAGGCCTCAGGAAATGAAGGCAACTGGTTGCCTTTCTCTTTCCTGTTGATGTTGTGAGAAAAGCCTCCAGATCATACAGTGAGACTTTGCAACTGCCATGTTCTACACCTAGGCACCCTTTCATGCTAGAACAAGGTGATTCTTGGATTGGCTATGAAACACATGGAAGGTTGGGTATGAATTTCCTCACATATATGTCAAGTATCAGGGGGTAGCTTTTCCTCTCCTGGAATTGACACCTCCTCATCTATTATTGGGAGTGGACTACATCCACCCTGATTGAATTGGCCCTGTCAACACTGGTTCTCCACTTGTGAAGTAACTCCCTGCTCTCCATGTGTCAGTATATAATGCCTGCATCTGTAACTTTCACTCTATGCATCCGAAGAAGTGAGGTTTTTACTCACGAAAGCTTATGCCCAAATAAATCTGTTAGTCTTTAAGGTGCCACCAGACTCCTTGTTGTTCTCACATATATGCTCATCCTTTGGTGTTGTCTTATTACTCCTGAACTATCATTGTTTGCTGAAAAGTCTGTGAATATTTTTCTCTTTATTTTTTTTAAATAAGAGTTAAGCCCAGTTATAGCATTTTAGCACTTGTTCCTCAAATCTGTTGATAACTACTTTTTTCTCTCACTTTTTTAAATGCAGGTGAGATGAAGAGTCCATGCATCACACTTTGTTATGCATTGGAATACCTTGTAAACTTTCAATAGCATTATTGCATCAGCAGCAGAACTTCTGTCATGTTAACATTCCCTGCCAATAAGGAATAGAATCCACACACAGTTCTGTCTTATGTCCCCAGGCTCTTTTGCAAAGTCTGATGACCTGCAAAGATGTTGTCTGTCTTTTGACCTGCCACTATGTGTGGAGATTGGGAGGTGGGTTTTGAGATATTCTTTGTCAATCAGTTGACATGCACTTCGGACTCATTTCTCAAAGTCCTCTTCTGCCTCTGCAAGAGCAAATGCTAGAGACTCTTTTTTGATACCTATAGTATTTTTCTAGGTAAACTGCAGGTGAAATTCTTTTTGATTCTAGGCAGTAGATCATTCATAGAATGATAGAAATGTAGGGCTAGAATGAACCATCAAGTCCAACCCCTGCACTGAGGCAGGACCAAGTAAACCTAGACCATCCCGGACAGATGTTTGTTTAATCTGCTTTAGAAACCCCTTAGAAGTCTATTCCAGATTTGAACTACCATTTATATTATTTTCCCTAATATCTAATCTAAATCTCCCTGGCTGCAGGTTAAGCCGATTACTTCTTGTTCTCCCTCCAGTGGACATGGAGAATAATAATTGATCCCCATCTTCTTTATAACAGCCCTTAATGTATTTGAAGATTGTCATCAGGTCCCACCTCAGTCTTCTTTTCTCAAGACGATACATGCCCAGTTTTTTTAACCTTTCTTCATAGGTCAGGTTTTCTAAACCTTTTATCAGTTTTGTTGCTCTCTTCTGGACTCTCTCCAGTTTGTCCACATGATTCTTAAAGTGTGGCATCCAGAATTGGACACAGTACTCCAGCTAGGCCTCACCAATGCTGAGTAGAATGGGACAATTACTCCCGTGTCTTACAGACGGCACCCCTGTTGTTACATGCCAGAATAATATTAGCCTTTTCTGGAACTGCATCACATTGTTGACTCATATTCAATTTGTGATCCTCTATAGCTCCCAGATGCTTTTCAGCAGTACCTCTGCCTAGCCAGTCGTTCCCCATTTTGTAATTGTGCATTTGATTTTTCCATCCTAAGTGAAGGATTTTGCACTTGTCTTTATTGAATGTCATCTTGTTGAATTCAGACCAATTCTCTAATTTGTCAAGGTCATTTTGAATTCTAAACCTGTCCTCCAAAGTGCTTGCAACCCTCCCAGCTTGGCATCCTCTGCAAATTATATAAGCATACTATCCACTCCATTGTCCAAGTCATTAATGAAAATACTGAATAATACTGGACCCAGGACTGATCTATGCAGGATCCCATTAGATACGCCCTCCCAGTTTGATAGCAAACCATTGATAACTACTCTTGGAATACACTCTTTCAACCAGTTGTGCATCCACTTTATAGTAATTTCATGTAGGCCACATTTCCCTTGTTTACTTATGAGAATGTCTTTCCATTCAAGCATTTTGCTCTAAGAAGGGCCAAGCAAGGCTTGTGCTGTGTTTTGATCATGAACTCCACATACACACAGCAAGGCTAAACACATTAGAATGCCCATAAGTGCCTTATTTCACAATATGCACATACCACTGCTCTGCTTCTGTTATACTCAGGAAATGAAAGCAAATCTCTATCTTATTGAAGCTGCAAAAGGGATGCCCACTGGCCATATCATGAGGCATCTTCTACTGCCATCTCCTGCTTCTTTTCACTATATCATGCCAGACCAGCTGGAGTTACTCTTTAAATGGTTGTGTAATGTGTACAACATCGGATATGAAGTTTTTGAGATGTATGCGCATTCCCTGGAGTCTTATCATTTCTGAAGTATTTTTATTTGCTGGAAACTCAGGCCCAGATCCTCAGAGGTATTTAGGCTCCTAACTTTTTGATTTCTGTTGATTTCAATGGAAGTTAGGAGCCTAAATACCTTTGTGTGTCTAGTTTTATTTTACATGGATCAGATTCAGTCACATGAGTCAGACTGAGGATGTGTGGTCTTCAGATCTGATTTCTCTTTCGTGAGCTCACATTTTTTTTATTCAAGGTGAGATGATAAATCATTGTATCACACTCTTTTATGCATTAGCATCCTTTGTCAATTTTCAATAGCAGCTTTGCTGAGAAAGACTGTGGTGTTGTTCTGTGATGTTGCTTCAGCAACAAACCTCTTTCTATCAGGGTTACTGCCAATCATGTCTGAAAATCACAAAGCAGTACTGTCCTATGTCTCTCACCTCTTTTGCAAGATCTGGGTTGACGTTGTCTGTCTTTTGAACTGCTATACTTTTTTGTCATTGGGTGGTGGATCTGGGGATCTTCTATGTCACAGTCAACATGCACTTGGACTTGTTTCTCAAAGTCCCGTTCTCGCTCTGACAGGGGAACCTTTTCTTCTTTTTCTTTTTTAAGGCAGAGGTTCAGCCAAATAGTTTTATTTAAGAATGGCCAGCAAAGGCTTAAGATCTGTTTTGATACTGCATAGGGGAAGCGTTCATTAAGGTTTAAATATATCCCCAGAAAATATTGTCTTTTCAATATGTACATACTGCCTTTGATGCAGCATCTGCCACTACCAGCTTTCTCGTATTGGCACTTTAAAGTGCCACAGCATAGATGGAAACATTAGCTCTCTTAGTGTTTGTATAACTCTAAAAGATGGGGTCTGAGTTTCCCTAGATGTATATTCATCACCAGAAGTCTCCTTATCACACCCGAAGTATCAATTAGTTACCATGGTACACTTGCAGTTAGTACATGCCAGTTTCGGTTAAGCTCAACATTATTTTAAACTCTCCCTAAAATTCTAAAAGTATGCTTTTGTGGTATCTCACTTCACATATCACATATCACTTTCTTGTACTGTAATAATTATCTTATGACTTACGGTCAAATTATCAGTTAAATACAATTTAGCTAGTAACTGCCTACTTCATTACTACCATACCATTTTATACCTAGGCCTTAGCTGTGCTAAGATACAGGTTTGAGGCCTATAGGTCTTTGTGTTACAGTCTTAGAATACCTGTGCTTTCCCTATAAATGGTTGTTGCATACATGGTAGTAGCTACACATCTAAATGTAGACATTGGGCTGAAATTGTTTTAAAGCCACAGATAATAGAGTAGAAAGTCTTCTTTCCATTTCGAGTGATGCTAGTGAAATTGCTGGTATTGGCAGAGCTGGCTGGTTGCTAAGGCCTTTTAGGGTTCCCCTGACTTTCAGATATTTTTTGCATTTCCTTTTCTCGCTAATCTTTTCTCATCCCTCTGTCTTTGAGGCAAGTGTGGACAGTTAGCCATGTGTTTATAATAAAAGTCTTTGGCCAAACTGGTTGCTGAAGACAATCACAAGTCAACATCTGACATCAATGTTTCTAATGTGTCATGTTATTCACAGAATGAGCTATATCCTCCTAGCTGGTGAGTGACCCCTCCACAAACTGGTCACATCCCTGCTCTTCACTGTTGAATATTGTATTTATTACCACACGTTAAGGTTTTGCATTCTTTCTTTTTTAATTGTGACCGACACCAATCCACCACAGTGACTAAAGAGCCCTTGTGTGGTACTTCTTTATGCACTGGAGTCCCTTGTGAACTTTCAGCTGTAACTTTGCTAGTCAGATCTGTGGTATTACTCTTTTTTGTTGCATAATCACCACAGTCACATTCCTGTCCATCAAGTCCACAGACAATTCTGTCTTATGTCTCTAGCCTCTTATACAAGGCCTGATCAGTCACAAGTTGATGTTGTCTGCCTTTCGAATTGCCGTGGTGTGTTGAAGTTAGGTGGTGATTTTGGTATAGTCTCTGTCACAGAGACACACACACTTGGTTATATTTCTCAAAGTCCTGTTACTCAGCTGATAGATTGTTTAAGTGGATATCTATGAGGGGCATTGCTAATTTTAGTATCTGTTTGCATATGTGTTACTTTTGTAGGTAATTCACAGGCATCCAAGGTAAAATCTTTCAATTCTGGGTGTAAGTTATCAAAGCATTTAGGCCAACAAAAGCTTGAGGTGTATTTAACAGTCCATAAACTGTGTAAATTATTTGTGTTTGTCTTCTTATTTCTTACATGTAACTGAGAAAATTGCCAAAGTTCCACAAGGCTCTATACAGCTGTTTTAAATGACTGCACAATCTTGTTTAGGGCAGAGGGGAAGTGAAGGCAACTATACAAAATAATATATAACAAATGGAAGAAAAGGGAAGTTGGTAATGATATAAATCAGAAGCTATGAATTGTAGAAAATTTATAAGGGAAATAAGGAGAAATCCATGGCCAGCAGAATTGAGGACAATAAGGTGTTTTTAAGTATATTAGGAACAAGAAGAATACTGTAATGTTGTTGGTCCATTTATAGATGGGCATGGTAGAACTAGAAATAATAATACAGAAAATGCAGAAGTGTTCAATAAATATATCGGTTCTGCATTTGGTGGAAAACAGATGATGTAACCTCATCATATGATGATAACACTCTTTCCATTCCACTAGTGTTTCAGGAGGATGTTAAACAGCAGCTAATAAAGTTAGACATTTTTAAATCAGGAGGCCAGATAACTTACATCTAAGAGTTTTAAAAGAGCTGGCTGAGGAACTTGCTGGATCATGTATGTTGATTTTCACTAAGTCTTGGAACACTGGGAACATTTCAGAAGATGGGAAGAAAGCTAATATTGTGCTAATATTTTAAAAAGATAAATGGGGTCACCTGGATAATTATAGGCCTGTCAGTTTGACATTGATCCCAAGCAAGATAATGGAGTGATTCATATGGGACTTGATTAATAAAGAATAAAAGGAGGGTAATATAATTAATACTAATCAACATGGGTTCATGGGAAATAGATTCTGTCGGACTAACTAGATATATTTTATTGATGAGATTACAAATTTGGTTGATTAAGGTAATAGTCTTGATTGTAATATACTTAGACTTCTGTAAGACGTTTGACTTGGTATTTGCACAATATTTTTATTAAAAAACTAGAATGATATCAAATTAATATGGCACACATTAAATGAATTAAAACCTGGCTAACGTATAGGTCTCAAAATGTAATTGTAAATGGGGAATCATCATTAAACAGGTGTGTTTCTAGTGGGCTCCCACAGAGATCTGTTCTTGTCCTTACACTATTTAATGTTTTTATCAGTGACCTGGAAGAAAACATAAAATCATCACTGATAAAGTTTGCAGATGACTCAAAAGTTGGAGGAGTGGTAAATAATGAAGAGGACAGGCCACTGACACAGAGCAATCTACATTGCTTGGTGCAAGCAAACAATATATGTTTTAGTATGGTTAATTGTAAATGTATACATCTAGGAACAAAGAATGTATTCCACCCTTACAGGATGGAGCACTCTCTCTTGAGAAGCAGTGACTCTAAAAAAGCTTTGAGGGGTTTTGGTCAATAATGAGCTGAACATGAGCTCCCAGTGTGACACTGTGGCCAAAAGAACTAGCGTGATCCTTGGATATATATAAACCGGGCAATCTCAAGTAGGAGTAGAGAGGTCATTTTACCTCTGTATTTGGCACTGTTGCAACCACTGCTGGAATATTGTGTCCAGTTCAAGAAGGATGTTGAGACATTGGAGAGGATTCAGAGAAGAACAATGAGAATGAATAAAGTATTAGAAAACATGCTTTACAGTAATAGACTCAAGGAGCTCAATCTATTTAGTTGAACAAAGAGAAGGTTAAGGGATTACTGGATTACAATCTAAATAAGTACATAGGAACACATATTTGATAATGGGCTTGTCAATCTATCAAAGAAAGGTGGTAATCGGCAGCAACTATACCTAATACAAGGATGATGTCTGCCAGGGGGAATAGTCATTGATGAAACTTAATATGGCTGAAGAGTCCAGTCCATGCTCTATAGGTTTTTCCACATATGTGACAGGTGGTTGCTTGGAGACAACACAACTGCTGGCCAGAATGGCTGTACACCTTTTTTCCTCCTCTGCTGTTTCTCAGCCTCTTAAGCAAGATGATTCTCTTCAAAACGGGCTGAGGCTTGATGTCTGATATGACACCATTGCAGTCTATTGCCAGCCAGCTCTTCCCAGTTTGTGAGGTCAATGCCTCCCTTCTTAAGATATACTTTCAGGGTGTCCTTGTAGTGTTTCCTCTGTCCACTCAAGTTCTCTTACCATGACTAAGTTGAGAAATGAGGACTTGCTTTAGAAGATGAGTATCAGCTGTCCTCATACAATGGCCAGCACAGTGTGTGAAGTTGGTGTTTCATAAACTTTGCCTCAACACTATTGATGTTAACTGCAGAGAGAACACTGGCATCGGTGTGATGGTCTACCAATCTGATATAGAGAATCTTCCTAAAGCAGCACTGTTGGTACCACTCCAGACACTTAAGATGACTTTGGTATGTCACCCATGTCTCACACCCATAAAGAAGAGTGGGGATGACTACTGCATTGTAGACCAGGATCTTAGTTTCCATCTGCAGATCTCTGTCAATAAAGACACAACAAAGCAACTTTCCAAAGGATACGCTGGCACAATGGATTCTATGTTCAATCTCCACATCAAGATTGGCTGTCTGAGAGAGGTGGCTACGAAGGTGAGGGAAATGTTCAACGTTTTTCAGGGGATCATCACTGATGACAATTAATGGGAGAAGGGGAGAAACTTGTGCTGGGACAAGCTGGTGGGGCACCTGAATCTTCCCAATGTTGAGGGAAAGCTCCAGGCTATGATAGGAACCTGAGAAAAGATATAGGGTGGATTGCAAGTCAGCCTTGGTGTGTGTGAGGATAGCACAGTCATCAGCATACTGAAGGTTGGTCATAACAGTCCTTAGTTTTAGAATGAAGAGGCCGGAAGTTGAAGAGCTGGCCATGCATGTGATACTCAATCCATTTCTAGAACAAGGGTGGTCACGAATAAGAATCAAGATCACGGGCAAGATAGATGGGGAAAAAGTGTTGGGGCAATAACACAGCCCTGGACAACTGAATCTAGACAGCACCTTCCATAATACGTCATGATTGATGGAATCAAAGGCCTTAGTTAGGTCAATAAATGCCATAAACAAGAGCTGGTGTTGTTCTTTACACTTCTCTTGGATCAGTCGTGAAACAAAAATCATGTTAGTGGTGCCCCGAGATGGTCTGAAACCACATTGGGATTCTGGAAGGATGTCCTTGGGATGAGGGAGGAGACGTTCAAAAGGAAGTGAGCAAGGATCTCCGCAGCAATGGAGAGGAGGATAATGCCCCAGTAATTCCCACACATTGATTTGTCCCCTTTCTTAAAAATGGTCACAATATTGGCATTCTTTAGGTTGGGTAGAATTTCCTCATTAACCGAAATTCTAACAAGAAGTTGATGAATGAAGTTTTTACGTGAGTGCTATTCTTGCAGCTTTGAAGACCTCCACGGGGATGCCATCTGGGCCTGACACCTTGTTGTTTCTAGCTGAGTTATGGCTTGCTAAACTTCCTCAGAAGATGGGGGCAGGTCAGCAAGAGGTTCTATTACTGGATGCTGCGGAATGGACTAGATGGTGGCCGCTGAGACTTCAGATTTGCAGTGCAATAAAGTCTCAAAATGCTCCTTCCAATGTTGCTTGAGGGCTACATTGTCGTTAAGAAGGGTGGAGCTGTCCTGGGATTCCAGAAGGGTTGTGCTGTTTGAACTTGGCCCATAGATGGTTTTCGTTGCTTGAAAAAAGCTTCTTGTTTCATGCTGATGAGTGAAGCTCTGGATCTCCATGGCCTTTGCTTGCCACCACTGATTCTTGATGTCATGCAGCTTCCTTTGAACTACAGCTTTAAGCGGATGATAAGTTTCTTGTTTTTGCTGGTTAGAGAGTTCATTTTGTCAAGTGAAAAATGTGCTTCTCTTCTGATGAATAAGTGCTAGGATTTCCTCCTTGTTCTCATCAAACCAATCCTGACGGCGGTGAGTGGAGTATCCAATCAATTCAGCACATGCCTTGTGAATAATGGTCTGGAACTCCTCCCAGTGTGTTTTGGATGTCATTGATGTTGTCAGGTAGGTCAGGGAGCTTGTCAAAGAGGCATGGCTGAAGAGTCTCACGACTAGCGTGATTTTGAAGTGCCTTGATGTTAAATCTCTTCTGCATTCCTTTCGGTTGTTTATGGTATTGTGGCGCAAGCCACATGTTCATGATTGATCTGCCTAAATGATGGACTGTCCAGCTGTCATCTGTACCTCTCATGACTCGTGTAATATGGACATCAGTACAATCACTAGCTATGATGTTGACATACTCAAGAAGATGCCAGTATTCGGAATGTGGGTGTTTCCAAGTGGTCGTATATTTGTCCCTCTGTCTAAAGATAGTATTTGTGATAAGCAAATCATGTTCCACACATTTACTGAGGATATGCTGTTAGAGCAAGGATTTTACATTGCCCAATGGCTGGAAGTTGAAGCTAGACAAATTTAGACTGGAGATAAGGAGTAAATTTTTAAGAGTGAGAGTAACTAACCAGTGGAACAATTTACCACGGGTGGTGGTGGATTCTCCATCCCTGACAATTTTTACACCAAGATTGGATGTTTTTCTAAAAGATATGCTCTAGGAAATATTTTGGGGAAGTTCTATGACCTATATTATACAGGAGGACAGACTAGATGATCACAATGGTCCATTCTGGCCTTGGAATCTATGAACTGTGGTTAAATTGCACTTTGTATCTCTCATTATGGACCCCAACGGTGAGCATCAAAGGTTTGTTTCAACTTCTTGTCATTATTTTTTGCTTCTACAATTAACAGAAGCATTTCCTGGATCTCATCAGAGGCATCTTTCATTGAGTAACTCTTACTGGGAATTCTTGGTCTCTATCCTCCAGTTATATGAAGCTGCTGCTTAGTCCAGCTACCAGGGAAGGAGGAGGAAAGGTGGCTTTCCCTGCCCCTACAATCTTGGGGTCAGCTAGTGCAAGTTAGAACAGCCATAAGACTTCTCTAACTTATGCTTCTTTGGAAAAGTCTCCCACCTATCCTCTGGCCAGACCTCTTCCCACACAAGGCCCCATCCCTGAGCTAACTAGGAATGCCCCCTGTATGCTGGATTTCCCTCAGACAGTGGAGTCCTCATATGCACCTTTAACCAGCTATTATCTCATTGAAACCTCACACCATCTGGAAGCGTTGTAATCTTCCAGCCCAACCTGTGTTTGTGCAATTTAACTTTCCCAGGGCTGTTGCTGGGAAAGCTGCTCCAATTGTGTTCGTTTTTTCTTTCTCTGTGTTCTCTTTATAATGTCTGCAGTATCACAGTTTGGTTCCTGTGAAGCTTGCGTTTTTAATAGAAGATGTTCCTCGGTTGCTATAGCCTGGCTCTTCAGCTGCATTTTCCACTTGCTGGGTTCTTTCTTTCACTGTATACATGTTGTCTCTTTGCTCAGCTTTTGTTGTGGTCGGGATAGATGGCTTCATTTTTTTTTTCTTCTGCACTGAGAGATATTTCTTGCCCTCTGCTTTTCCGTGCTTTCTGGTTTTCTGTCCCTTAGCTGACTCTCTGCTGCACGTTCTCCGGTGCTCCAGCCATGCTTTCTCTCCTTCAGACACATTCTCCCACTGTCAAGTATTCTGTGAGTGCCCACATCCCCCCTTTCATCACCCACAATCTGAGCTGAGTCAGTTACCCTTTTGCGTTGCAGGGGGTGGGTTTCTGGCCCCTATTCCACCCCTCGCCGTTCCTTCCACAGTTGCTCAAAGCTCCCTCAGGCAGCTGCTGGGAGAGCACCAAGCAAACACTGCTTTTACTTGCACAGCTCCAGTTTAGGAAAGAACTTAAGCACCTGCTTGGAGTCCATTCCCATTCAGGACAGCAAATCACAGATGTACTTCAAGTCAAGCATGTGCTGAAGTGCTGTCCTGAATAGGGATGGTTTCCTGAACTGGGGCCATGGTAAGTCTCTTTCTTGCTGCCTACGTCAAGACTTGTGCCCCATCTCCCTACATCTTTCACTCACTCTGCCTATGGGGAAGGACATGAAGATGCCCCACTTGCAGACAGCAGCTCCTCCCAACTCCTCACCCCAGTGCTTGTGGGTGGGGATTGACAAGCTGTCCATGGCTGGGGGCAGTGAAGATCCCTGACAGATGCCACCAGCTCCCCTCCTCACTGCACAGGAAAAGGCAATGGCTGTACCCACCCTTGCTTCCCTTCTCCACTGCCTAGGGGAAGGGAGTGATATTTCCATGCCCCATCTGGGCTCTTTCCATCTGCCTCTCCACTTCCCCACAGCCTGAGGGACAGGAGCTGTGAGTAAATATTCCCACTCCCTTTCCCCAGTCTAGCCCCCTCTATTATGGAGGAGGGGAAGACAGGATCCCAGTTGCCCTCCTGAAGAACCAGCAGCCCTGCAGGTGTTTGGCTGAAAGGTGGAGTGGAGAGCTCTGAGATTTATACTAATGGGGTTGTGAGAAAGGCACATTAGCCAACAACGCTCCCCACTCTGACTGGGGAGAGAGTGATCCCTGTGAACTTCCTTTCCACAGCCCATGCAATTCTTCAGGGGGTCAGAGCTCCTCCTTCTCCTCTCCCTGTGCTTTCACTGCCCTTCAAGGCAGAGTTTTGTTCTTCTCGCTCTTTGCCGCAAGCAGTGAATGAGCACTTCTTGGTTACAGATGGAGACGCAGCCCTGTCAGACACCACAGAAAACAGGGCCAGGTCCTGTTTGCAAATTAACTGCTCCTTTTTCTCTCACCAAGTATTTTATGAAGAAACCAAGTCCGTGTAATTTGTAGTCTGAGCTCTTGTTTGAGCTGATGACCCCATTAGTAGGCTCCATGTGGATATAACACTCTGAGGGGTAGAATATATCAAGTGGCACAAGTGGTTTTTGCACACAAACCATTCCTCCCCCTCTCAGTCTCTCCTGCAGGGGACCAAGGGTGAAGGGAGGGAGCACCTCTTTGGGACAGGGTGGTGCTAAAGAAGTAGGACCTGCTATTAA
This sequence comes from Terrapene triunguis, assembly GCF_002925995.2. NCBI lineage: Eukaryota > Metazoa > Chordata > Testudines > Emydidae > Terrapene > Terrapene triunguis. The sequence goes on from NW_020664448.1 coordinate 14,980,375, forward strand.
CATTATAAGCCTGCTAACTACAAATACCATTGAAGCTCATCAGGTAATTTGGGCAATTCTTGCAGGACATTAAACATATGTTGCAAGCACAAAGTATGGAGGGAGGGAGAGGTCAAAAGTCCTCCGGCTTTTACTGCCCAAGTAGCCTCCATAGTGTCCTGCTACCACTTCCACCTTCACGTTCCATTGAGTGCTTCTTGCTGCTAAACAGGAGCCAGGGTGATGAAGGATAAGGGGAGAAATAGGACAGGCCCTTAAGAGAAAGGAGGAGTTGCTGCTGCTGTCTTGTCAGGGCATCATGATTTTTAATTTTTGTACCAAAGCTGCTGTCTGGTTTGGCAGCAGGTCAGTCCGGTCACATGCATCCCATGGGCAGTGTTCCCCAGACATCTGAAAGCTGAGTCTCTGCTCCAGGAAAATGAAACCTGTCACAACCTGCCATTGTTACAGGCATATCCAAAATGAACACTCACTCGGCACTCATCTACACTAGAAAAGAAGGTAAGCTCAAGTCAGGGTGGGTTCGCTAATATCATCTTTACCACGACGTTTTTCCTGGTGTAGACACAGGGTGACACATTTTATCTCGATTGAGTGAATCAGGATTTAGCCTAAGTACACTAAGAAAATGGTTGTGGTTAAGCTGAAGTTAGTTAACATACCCCAAGCTAACACTGACCTCGCTTCAACTCCTTTTCTATGGTAAACAAGCTCTCAAAGGAGACTGTATAGAGCTTCATAACATGATGCTTCTCCTTTCTTACATGTTGTGATAATCAGTGAAATAGCTAATTATGTAGACACCTAAAGTAGCATTATTAGCACCCATTGAGATGAATGGGGCAGTTCAAACTCAGAGCTATTGTTTTAGACTCTCTTCAAACTCAGGCAGACATTACTGCATCAGTACACTCAGGGCACATTTTCAAGGTTTTCCTCACAATGCTTGCAGCTTGAGACTAACTTCCTTCCAAAATAAAAGCTTGGACTGAAGAACAGATGTTGGGCCAAGACTCTTTGACTGGTCCTTTGCAATACCCAAAAGGGGTCCATCCCACATTTTAGGAAACATGGCCTTAGGGAGTAAAGTGACAAGGGAGCCTTAGTGTCCCACTGAAGTACTGGTGACTGACAAAATGCTGGAGCACCTTGCTGTCAGATATAATAGGTCCTAGTTTGAGAATAGCTGCATCTTGGACCTTTTCTGCACCAATAAAACCAGGTAATCCTCAGAACAGTTTATTATATGTAGACATTATCATGTGAATTCAGGGTACTGTTTGAGGGGAAAGTGATCAGTTTTCTCTGGTTTGCTACTTGTTTGGAGTTATATCTGTCCATGGCTGTGATTCCCTCATGATCTGTGCTCTCCAGCAGGTCTGGCTGTGCCTTGGCTGATAGTGCTTCATGAAGAGAGGAGTTATGGAGACTGGAAGTTGGCAGCCTCACTACTCGTGGCTAGCTTCCCATCCCAATGCTCAGTGTAAGAGTTCTCTGAGGTGTGAAGGCTGCTTCCCAGACACAGAGCTGCCACCTCCCCTCCTTTGCCTGCAGCTGAGTGAGTGATTAATAGTATATTTGTGTGTGGATGCAGATTGTTGGTGGACTTTATGTTAAGACTGTGTCTGTGACACCAGGTTTGGAACGAAAACCGAGGGCATTGTTGTGACATTCCTTCCCATATTATTGCTTCTCTGTGCAGGGTTTGTTTTGGAGTTTATTTATTTAAGTAATGTTGCTATGTTTGTGTTGGAGAAGGCCAGGTCAAAGAAACGCAACTTGTACTTGGAGTGGAAAGGGGTTTGGTCTGTGATGGTCCTTAGTTCCTGGAGGAGTTCATTCCACAGTCTTGGACCAGCCCCTGAGAAAGTTCTCTGCTACACAGATGAGCTTTCCCCTTATTGCAGAAAGTCCCATTGTGCCAAAGGAGTGAAGTTGTTGAGCATGGTCTCCATCCTGGTACCATGCCTCCAGGAGCACAAATGGGAGTGTGGTTGTTGTGCCTCTCTTTCACAGCGTGCAATGAGCAGTCCCTACTGCATGGGACTCGCTATCTGTCTGGTGTGCTCCAGAGAATGAGGACCACAGTCACAGCCTCTCTTTCTCTGGGAAGGCCATCACTGACAACAGTGCTAGCTAAGTGCAGTGGTCCTTGAGGTCTGGGGAGAACAAGGATTGCATTGTGCCTCGTCCCTGCACAGATGTTCTTTGTGCTTTCCCTATCCTATCTTTTGTGCCCAGACAGAACTGGGCACACCTGAGCCCTAAATGTTTGGATATTCAATTTTGAAATAAAAATTCCCAGGTCCTGTACAAAAGGCACATTTATCTAAGCCTCTGGACCTTGGATAGTCATTTCCTCCAGTGCAATGCAATTGTAATATGTTACCATGTCAGAATGGTAGCGTTTTATACCCCCTCTGCACTCATTCTGCATATCTATGTTGTGTTACTCTTTCTTTTTATAGAGTAATAAGTTGCATTAATAATGTATTCCTTCATCTATTTATTTAGATTTGTAAACTCATTTTAAAAATGACAACCCATCCTTAGCTGTAGGCAATTCTTGACGTATATTACAAATAGACCACTCCTGTAACTACTCCAGCCTCTACCCTTTTGATCAATAAGGCCTGGTCTACACTAGGCTTTTATGTCGAATTTAGCGCCGTTATATCGACTTAACCCTGCACCCGTCCACACCAGGAAGCCATTTAGTTCGACATAGAGCTCTCTTTAAATCGATTTCTGTAATCCTCCCCAACGAGAGGAGTAGCGCTAAATTCGAAATGGCCATATCGAATTAGGCTAGGTGTGGATGGAAATCGGCGCTAATAGCTCCGGGAGCTATCCCACAATGCACCACTCTGTTGACGCTCTGGACAGCAGTCCGAGCTCGGATACTCTGACCAGCCACACCCCCGGGAAAATTTGAATTCATTTTCCTGTCTGGGCAGTTTGAATCTCAGTTCCTGTTTGGACATCGAGGTGAGCTCAGCAGCAGTGGCAACGATGCAGAGCTCTCCAGCAGAGATGGCCGTGCAATCTAATAGAAAGAGGGCCCCAGCATGGACTGATCGGGAAGTCTTGGATCTCATCGCAGTGTGGGGCGATGAGTCCGTGCTTTCAGAGCTGCGCTCCAAAAGAAGGAATGCTAAGATCTACGAGAAGATCTCCAAAGCCATGGCAGAGAGAGGCTACAGCCGGGATGCAACGCAGTGCCGCGTGAAAATCGAGCTGAGACAAGGCTACCAAAAAACCAAAGAGGCTAACGGACGATCCGGATCCCAGCCCCACACATCCCGTTTCTACGAGGCACTGCATTCCATCCTGGGAGCGGCCGCCACCACTACCCCACCACTGACCGTGGACTCCGAGGATGGGATATTGTCCGCGGCCGGTTCCTCGTCGGACATGTTAGCGGACGGGGAAGATGAAGAAGGAGATGAGGAGGACGAGGCAGTCGACAGCGCTGGCACCGCTGATTTCCCCGACAGCCAGGAGCTCTTCATCACCCTTACCGAGATCCCGTACCAACCGTCCCCATCCCTTACCCCGGACACAGAATCAGGGGAAGGATCAAGCAGTAAGTGCTGTAAACATGTAAACATTTATTTAAAACAGAACGGGAATATTTATACTATTAACAATGTATGTTTATAAAAGTGCTGTAAACTTGTAAAAAATAATCAGGTACAAAACAGGAATATTTACAAAGGTAACAAATGGGTTTTCATGATTTGTCTGTCTTAGGCTCTTCTCAATTTAGTCCCCAGTATTTTAAAAAATTTTCACAATGTCCGTTACTTCATGATTCCCAGGCCCAAGACGCTCCACTCCATAGTCCCAGTGCACCTAGGCGAAAATCTGGTCAATGTGGCCGGGGATTGACGAGAAATCCTCGTAGGAGAACTCCTCGTAGGTCTCGTGGAGGTAGATTTCAAGCCTGTTTATCAGGTTCCGGGGTAGGGCGATCTTACTGGGCCCTCCGTGGTAGCAGACGTGTCCCCGCCACACCACAATCAAGTACTCGGGGATCATGGCCCGACATAGCATGGCGGCATACTGCCCCGGTTTCTGCATGCTTTCCCGCAGCATGCGTTCTTTCTGGGTGTCCGGGATCCTCAGGAGGGTGATGTCGCTCATGACGCCCTGCTTTGAATTAGGGAGGGGAATGTTAGTATTGGGACTGCTTTACAGCCACGCGGTGGAGGGAGAGGGGCAGCATACAGGGATCTTTCCCTGGGACAGCCGCGAGGGGGTGGGACAGGGGCAGAGTTGATGCTGTCCTGATTGCTGGCAGCAGAGACTGGCATTGCTTTCAATGTGAAAGGAGGCCAGTGCTACTGCTGGAGTTTTAAGCAGCCACAAGTCTACGGCTTACCATTATTGCCCGCTCCAGAAGTTCAGGTCTCCAGCCACAGTTCTCTGATCACTCCTAGACCACCGCAAGTCCACAGGCACTGAAGGCGACGGCCGAAAATTCGACCTTGTCCTGAGTGCGCATGTGAGAGGTGCAGTGCATGGTCTTGTTCACAGAGAAAGACTAGGTTCTTTGTGTACAATTTCATTTATCTGTCTCAGGAATTCACTCCCTTTTTACAATTCACACAGACACATCTGCGACTGTCTCCCAACCCAGCCTGTCAGCACACTCCCAGAGGCTAGCGCAGATTAGGCGGAGGAAGAAGAAGACGCGTGAAGACATGTTCTCAGAACTAATGGGCTGCTCCCGAGCCCAGGCAGCCCAGCAGACACAGTGGAGGGAGAACTTGTCACAAATGCACCGAGCAGTCATGGAACGGGAGGAGAGGTGGCGTCAGGAGGACCAACAGGCTACTGAAAAGCTGCTTGGACTAATGAGGGAGCAAACGGACACGCTCCGGCGCCTTGTGGATGTTCTGCAAGACCGGAGGCAGGAGGACAGAGCCCCGCTGCAGTCTATCTGTAACCACCCTCACCCGCCACCAAGTCCCACACCACCCTCACCCAAAGTCCAAAGAAGGAGGGGCGGCAAGGGCCGTTAAAACTTTCAGTCAACCCCTGCAGACTGCTCTAGCACTAGAAGGCTGACATTCCCCAAAATTTGATAAGTCCTTTCCTACCCACCTCACACAAGCCCCCGTCCAAGTTTCACCCCCCACGTTTCATGTCTGGTTCACAATAAAATGTTTGTTTCTGTTCATTACTGTTTCAGTCAGGTTCTTTTGAGGGAGAGTCTGTCTGGAGGGGGGGAAGGGGCTTGGTAATTGGACAGGACAGTGACCTTTAGCAGGGTACAGAGGCGGTGTCAGGTCCAGCAACAGGACACATACACAGTGCAGTCACTGGTTACCCTGGTCAGTCTGGGAGGTGTTTTTCATGTTCTGGGGGGAGGGGGGGTTGCTCTGTGACTTTGTGGCGGGGGAGGGCAGTTACAGATCTTATGCAGCGGTCCTTATCCTGGCTCACAGATCCACGCAGCAGGGGATATGTAACCCTACCCCCCCTGCCAGAAAGTCACATAGCCGACACATACACGCAGTCCCCCCCAGGAGTGCTGGCAGGCTCCATTGAAATAACCAGTGCACCAGTGCGGAGCCTGTCATTCCGGGAGTTTAGAAGCATCATTTGCATCATAACACTAAACCCGCCCCCCGCCACAGTCTGCGTCCCCGGTTTAAAATATTCCCGCGAAAACAGCAATACAGACTACGGTGTTCATTAACAAAATAGAAATGATTTTATTTTTTGGGAAGGGGAAGGGGGTGAAGGGGGTATGTAACTGGAGAGTATAGTCAAAATGAACTGGGTAAAGAAACGGGGGCAGGTTCAGCTTTTCTATCCACAAACTGAAAAGTCACAGGTTGCCCTGCTCACTCAGGAACCTAGCTTTCAAAGCCTCCCGAATGCACAGGGCGTCCCGCTGGGATCTTCTAATGGCCCGGCTGTCTGGCTGGACGTAATCAGCAGCCAGGCTATTTGCCTCTAGCTCCCACCCCGCCATAAAGGTCTCCCCCTTGCTCTCACACAGATTGTGGAGCACACAGCAAGCTGCAATAACGATGGGGATATTGGTTTCACTGAGATCACAGTGAGTGAGTAAGCTTCTCCATCTCCCTTTGAGACGGCCAAAAGCACACTCCACCACCATTCTGCACTTGCTCAGCCGGTAGTTGAACAGTTCTTTTTCTGTGTCCAGGGCGCCAGTATAGGGCTTCATGAGCCAGGGCATTAGCGGGTAGGCTGGGTCCCCGAGGATGACTGTAGGCATCTCCACATCCCCAAGAGTTATTTTGTGGTCTGGGAAGTAAATACCTTCCTGCAGCCGTCTAAACAGACCAGAGTTCCTGAACACGCGAGCGTCATGAACCTTGCCCGGCCATCCGACGTAGATGTTTGTAAACCGTCCCCGATGGTCCACCAGTGCTTGCAGCACCATTGAAAAGTAGCCCTTTCTATTGATGTACTGGCTGGCCTGGTGGTCCGGTCCCAGGATAGGGATGTGAGTCCCATCGATAGCCCCACCTCAGTTTGGGAATCCCATCGCGGCAAAGCCATCTATGATGACCTGCGCGTTTCCCAGAGTCACTACCTTTGGGAGCAGTACCTTCACGATTGCGTTGGCTACTTGCATGACAACAACCCCCACGGTAGATTTGCCCACACCAAAGTGGTTCGCAACCGACCGGTAGCTGTCCGGCGTTGCAAGCTTCCAGAGGGCTATGGCCACTCGCTTCTCAACTGTGAGGGCTGCTCTCATCCTGGTATTCTGGCGCTTCAGGGCAGGGGACAGCAACTCACAAAGTTCGAGGAAAGTCCCCTTCCGCATGCGAAAGTTTCGCAGCCACTGGGATTCATCCCAGACCTGAAGCACTATACGGTCCCACCAGTCCGTGCTTGTTTCCCGGGCCCAGAATCGCCGTTCCACGATATCCACATGACCCATTGCCACCATGATGTCCTGGGCGCTGGGGCTCGTGGTTTCTGACAGCTCTGTGCTACTCTCCGACTTCAGGCCATCACGGCGGTGTCGTAGCCTCCTCGCCTGATTACTCTTCATCTGCCTCAGGGAAAGGTGTATGATAAGCTGCGAGGTGTTGAGAACGGCCAGAAGTGCAGCGATGGTCGCAGCGTGATCCATGATCGCAGTGCTGTGGCGTCCGCGCTCTCACTGACCAGAAAAGTGCGCGAACTGATTTCCCGCCGGCGCTTTCATGGAGGGAGGGAGGGCGTTAGTGTCGGACGGATGACGACACATTTTTTTTACCCAGAAGGCATTGGCGGCTCGACCCAGAATTCCGATGGGCAGCGGGGACTGCGGGAACTGTGGGATAGCTCCCCACAGTGCACCGCTTCCAATATCGACGCTCGCCCCGTTAGTGTGGACTCACAAAGTCGAATTACTGTCCTTAGTGTGGACACACAAGTTCGACTTTGCAATATCGATTACACATATTCGATTTAAGTAAAATCGAACTACCCTCGTAGTGTAGACATACCCTAATTAACATACATTGTAAACAGGCAGCCAAAAACACATTTAAGATCTCTGTGTTCTCCTAGCAGAGTCTTTCCAATCCTTAACAGGTATGGAAAATATTATGTAACTTACTCTGAAGGTCAATAAACCATAACATTAGAATGCAGTGACTGTAATTCATTAATCTTACCAAGTATGTTAATACAGTTCTATATGTCTAAATAAGCAACTTTCATCTGATGCCAGACCTATTTTACAAACTATGGGGCTGATCCTGCAAAGACTTAAGCAGGTATGTAACTTTATACATGCAAGTAGTCCCATTGCATGTTTTTGCAGGACTGGGCATATATATAGATATAGACAGAGATAGAGATATACAGCGATTGGAGATAGAGAGATATAGATATGGGGCACATACATATATAAAATCAACCTCTTCACTTACGGATGAAGTGCAACCATCTTTTGAGTCAAATAAGTATATCAGTGAATAAATCCAGCTAGATCCTGGTTCTTGACCAATCAGACCCTACCAAACTAAATTGTAGTGAATTAAAATAATAAATACTGAACAACCCTTAACAGAGGAAAAGATCCAAAATACTTTGGTCCTGATACTGAGCTCACGTATGTATCAGTTTTACACCAATGTAACTCCGTTGACTTCAGGGGAGTTATTCCTGATTTGCACTGTGTGAGAGCAGAATCAAACCCTTTGTCATGCCACTTACCAATGTAATATACTGAATTCTGTACACCTAACCATACATGGTAAGGCTACTGTTTTGCAGAGTGACACTATAAATTATGGGAGTGGTATATGTGGGGTTTTTTTCAGCGTCACTAGAACTTTGAGATGAAATTACATCTATGCACAGTTATGGAGCATGTTACCATTTATAAAATAGTAACAAAGAACAATTTGTTTTGCTCCTTGATCCCATTTATTACTTTCTCTCATTCTCCTTCCCTGCTCACCTTTCACCAGCCTCTTCCCTTGCCAATGATGTGCCTCTTGCTCTTGGAAACGAGCCATTATTAATGCACTGTGCTGGCTTGCCAAAAAGAAAAATGGCATTTGAGGTGATTTGTTTTTTTTTAATGCTCCAGGGTTGAGACCTTCTGTGTCAAGCAGAGTTGAAATTTTACAGCTACATTGTAAATGCATCAAAATAATGGGTTATTAAAGAGCATCTGCTGATGAACCTGCGATAGCCAAATAGCAGGCACGACTATAAACACCTTTATAGGGAATTTCACAGGAAAGCTGTGTTTAAACAATCTTGAGGTTATGAAGTTTGGAGCTGTGACTCATCCTGTTGTGAAGTATTACATAATTTATTATATGTAAATATCAGGTACAGATTTGGGGTCTTTGCTGCTGTTCTTGCTGTTCCTCTTCTTTGTTGTGCTAAAGCATTGTAGGATATATTGTACCTAAAATCACCTATTGATCCGAGATGTCTGCATTATGAGTCCTTTACTCTCTTGTATTGTCAAAAATTATCGCACCCTCAGTCATTTCTGTTCAGTGCTTTTAGGTGCAATCTGTTGTACAATACCTTGGGTTCCATAGAATGGTGAGGGACTGATTTTTCAGCCAAAAATTTGGTTGGGGGTGAGAACAGTGAGATGTGTTATGTAGTAGAATAGTCCCCCGAGGTGGAATGGTGGAAGTGGCAGTGTGGTCTGAAGGCATGAGCTCAGCATTGGAAGGTCCCACATTTTAATCCTGACTTACTATGTTGTGTGGTCTTGGACCAGTCACATCATCTTGCAGTATCAGCTGCCCCATCTGTAAAATAGGGGTGATCAGACCTTGCCACTTTTATATTAATTTAGCTGGACTAAATGGGCCCAAAGAGTCAGAGATATTAACATGACCCAGTCACCGTCCAACATTAAACGAGGTTAAATAAGGTCTGAGGTTTGGTATTTGAGCCCTCAGCCTGCTCACTACCATGGCAAACACACTATTAGACATCTTTTAAACTTTTTATTAAAGATAAAGAAAAGAAGAAAAAACAGTTTAAAGCATTTGAACTGTAAAGTATTAAGTAAGGCTTTCATTTCAACAACATCCCTGGGTTCCTTTGCTTTTAGCTGGAGAGAGATTCTAGATGGAGAAACCCTCATGCTTGACAGTCTCTTAGATGGTGTTAAAGATGGTAATATCTGATGAGCTGGAGCTGGTGTTGTTGTTGAAGTCCAATCCCGTTTCATCCCATGTGGCGTTTGGGTTTCAGCTGGAGCTTGTAGAGGTGGTGATATCATTTAGGTCCTTCTTGCTGGCCAGTCTGGTCAGGTCAGCTCTCAGGATCAGGATGGGAGAGGCCCAGGGTACAAGGAGCTGGTGGATGTGACAGCCATGATGGTGAAGCTCACCCCAGTAGCCCATCTGTCCCCCCACCACTTTCTTTACGGACCCACAAAGGAAGTGTGGGTGGAATAGCCCGTCCTCTCATTATTTTGTCCACCAATTAGGCCTAGTGCCCCACTGTGCCCCAATTACCCCTGCCCCTCGATCCATGGACTGACTCCCCTTCTGCCCTGCTGTACCCCAGTTACAGGAAAGTGAAAAGAAAAGAAATCCCAGTGCACTGATGGGGTTTCCAAGTGGGGGCGACAGTTAGTTGTTGGCTCATACCCCAAACCATGAAGGTTCATAGCATTTTAGATATCCCCTCCACCAAGTTCTCAGAGACATACAGATTCTTGCCACACTACTTGACCCTGTGGATCCCAATGGTTCTGAAGAGGCTCCTGTGGTACATTGTGTCACTAACTACATAAGTGTAATTTATCAGATGAGCATTATTTACCCAGTAGATTATAATTGCTCTTTTAGAAGTGTAGCAGGGTGGATACCCGCTCCTGCCCTGAGGGGCTTAGAACAGCCCAGCAGAGGCCTGGGGCTGGGGCAAGCAGCTCCCAGGCTGATTGGGGAAGTAGGCACAGCTGGGAGCCACGCCCCAAACAGACCACAGCCCCTATAAAAAGGCTTTCTGCCAGGAGCACAGACAGACTCTCTCTAGCTTCTGAGAGGGAGGGACCTGAGTGGAGCAGGGCTGGGGAGGTGCCAGCCTTGAAAGCCCCAGGCTGTGGCCTAGCATAAGGCCAATAGGTACTGGGGGTTGTAGAGGGCAGCCCAGGGGTAGGCAAAGGCAGCAGGTCCAAACCCAACCTTGCCTACGATGAGGCAGTGTGGGAGTTCCTGGGGGAGGGGACACCCCAAGGTTGAGGGGTGTATGGCCAGGGGGCAGCACCCCAGATAATGGGCCACTGGGTCTGGGAGGGACACGGGGGCCAAGCAGAAGCAGGACACCAGCCTGCAGAGGTCGCTCCAGAGGCTGGATCAAGAGATAATTCCTAGGACACCAGCAGGAGGCACTGCAGGGGTGAGTCGTGCACCGCTACAAGAAGATTTAAACTGTGGTGTAGGATGAAAAGTAAGTCTGCTCCTTTCCTCTGACAGGTGAATACTAATACCACTGCATTTTGGAATGTGTGCTAATAATTTTTATTCTGATTAATAATATTATTAATCATAATTCATTTACATAGAGCTACAAATGTCCACAGTGCTTTACAAACATAGATTAAAAGATGTGCTCTGCTCCAAAGAGATTATTTTGAGGCAGAGCAGTTTATTGTCAACATTAAATATCTGGATTATTGAGTTTATGTTCAAAATAATAAAAATATGCCTTTGTTCTAATGATCTCAAAGCACTGACACAATTAAGATAACATTTAAAAACAATTTCAGGGATTAACTCTGGTTAGTATCAATTGATTTTTATTTAGCATTAGAACATTTGAAAGCATGTGAATGCAATGAATTAAGAATATATCTTTTATTCATTTATTTTAAATAATTATTTGAATGACAATAGAGCTGTTCATTACATTAACAAATATAAAAAATCCAACATTTTTAACAAAATAAGGAAAGCAGCAGCAGTATTAGATCCAGACCAGGTGATTAATGCTGTTCATATGCAGTAGAGATATTGGGCTGGATTCACCTCTTACTTTTTATGTAAATCAGGAGTAACTGCAGTGAAGTCAGTAGAATTACACTGGCATGAACTTGGCATCTAACTGAGATTTAGGCTCTGATCCTGCAAGTCACATAAGAAATCCCATTGAAGTCAATGAGAGCTTAAGTCAGGTGCTTAAAGTTAAGTACCTGCATGGCTGTTTGCAACACTGGGGTTGTAAACTGCTTGGTGTATGGACTGTCTCTTAACTCTGTGTTTGCACAGTGCCTAGCACAATGGGACCCTAATCTTGGTGTTATTTTAATACAGACAAATTCTACTAATGAGAAGATAATCAGGGCCATAATTCTTATTTTGAGGTCTATTAGCCATGGGAATGCTTACATCTGCTAGGCTTAGGTAACATTAACCACTAATATAAAACTAACCACACACAGGCTTCAGAATAATTGGTATGATTTTAATCTCAAATTTTGACCTCATAAATTGGATTTATGTGACAGATAAACATTTATGAGACATTATACCTCTGGCTTGATGCTCCATTGCCTGGCACCTTGTGTTGTCATTTACATCAGTGCAAAGAGTCAAATGTTACCAAAGCAGAATGCCAGTGTTTTACACCCATTTCGCACTTACCTAAGGCTCCCGATTCATCAGGACACTTAAGCAGGTGCCTAACTTTTAGCATTCATTGTCTTCAATAGTACAACCTGGGTGCTGAAAATTAGGCATGCATTTAAGTGCCCTGCTTAATCTAGGCCCCCTATGTTTAAGAAAATACTCTAATGTAGAGTATTTAAAAATTTTTTCTTAAGGAAACGTTGGAATGACCTAAAACAGTCAATACTGCTTAAAATAAGAGTTCAACTAACAGTGGTCCAGTAAAGACAGTGAAATTACATTCATGCCTATTATATGATTATGATGAGAAACAATAATTCTAGGTGTAATGAGGAGCAATGACTATGGTTTGCGGTTGCACTCCTACCATTATTCTGGAGAACAGAATAAATGAACCAATAACTGAATGATCACAAGGTAAAAGTCACAGTTAATCTTGCTCATCATTAGCTCCTGTAATGCATCATCAGACCTAGGTAAAGACATTACATGAACTTTTACTGAGTATCCACTGAGAAATACATTGTTTAGTTTATTTCTGCTAAGAGATTAAAAGGAAAAAAAGGGAGTGAGAAACCTATGTTTGCCAAGAACAAGCTGCTAGTTCCATACTCCCTCTTCACTTTGGTATGTATCTGTAAGCATAGTTAATTAGCAAGACATGAAAGGAAAAGTTTTCAGCCTCTGTGAATCATGAATTATAATTGGCAGGATGGACACTAATGCAATCTTATTTGTGGCAAAAATAGTGGGAATAGGGGAAATCACATGCACTTTTTGTAAGGGATTTTGCTCAATGTCATTTTGGGGTCTAAATGCTATTAGAGCTGGGATTGTTGCGAGTCACGTGGACAGCCAGAGGGGATGGGTTAGTCATCTAAGTATTAGCCTTTAATCTAACTACTGTGATTTAATAAAATTGACTTGGGTCAAAGGGAGGTAGAGCCTATATTTTTCCAGTTTGTAAATTATGCCCATCATCGCCTTAGGTGCATTTACAGTTTTGTTTTTTGTTTCAAACCCATGTTAAAACATAACGAGCTGGCCATGACACAGCTGTGAAGAGGGAGATTCAGTAGGTGTTGTGCCTGCAGCTGGCAAAACACTTGGTGGATCTCCAAAGGGCATAACCCGTGCTCTGCACTTTGCAAGGCTATGACCTTCTCTTTCTCCTCCCCCCCCCCACCATGGCAAAACCTGTTGGCAGGCGAGCACACATGCTTCTCACCACCTTGCACTTAGAGGACCTCAGCTATGCTGGATCCTTTGTAGGAGTGCACGTCATAGAGAGGCTCTTTGCACCAGTCTGCCAACCCAAAGCGCTCAAGAATAGTGCAGGGGACAGCACTAATGAGCCTTGAGTGAATGGACAGGGAACGTGCCCTGGAAGTTAGCTCAGTTTCTGGCAGACCAGTGGGGACGTTTCAGAGTTGAGAACTCCCTGCCTCCAGCTCCCATCTGGGCAATGTCAATCACCTTGCTGATTTCAGCTGTCAGGATTGGAGAGAGTGGTAGTCTCTAGGATTGGGCCAGGACCCAAACTACATAGGGCTTTATAGATCAAAACCAGCACCTTCTGTTGCAACTGGGGGAACACTAAACTGGAAAGCCAATGGTTTCTGGGTAACAAAGCTATCGTGTTCTGTGGAAGAAGACCCATTAAGATACAGGCAGGCACTGGCTGAAGTTTGAGTGGTTTCATATGCAGTACTTTGTGAGAATCTGTCCTGGCAGTGACAAAGCTAGAGAGGGGTCTGGAACAGACAGAAATGGCTGCCACCTCATTGCCAAGCACGGACTGGGGGAAAAAAATGGCTTGGCTGCTGCTGCTTCTCATCCCAGGAGCATGTGAGGCTCTAGCAGGACCACCAGACTGCGAGCTCAGTTAGCAAAGGGCAATCATCAGTGCTTAATTTGTAATGAAAATGGTGCCAGGCTCAAGCAATTAGGTTCTGGGGCTCAAGCAATTTTTTTACTTTCATAATAGGGTCCTACCAAATCCGTGCTCCATTTTGGTCAATTTCATGTGTGACTGGGGTCCCAGTGGGGGGCCAACTATGTGTAAGTGGGGGGAATGGTCCCGCTCTTGGGGGGAACTTTCCTGGCTTCTGCACTACCCCGGTGAAGTGGGCTAGCGAAAGGATCTGAGTCCTCACTCCCACTCCCTTTACCCAGAGGCCTCCCTGCCCTTGAGGGCTCCCCTTCCACTCTCCTGTCTGGCAGAGTCCTTGTAACCCCAACAAGGCTGGGACCAGGATTCCTGGGGGGCTCGACCACCAACCCTGCTGTGGTCACCTAGGACAGGGGCTAGGGTGTCCCCACTCTGGGGTACTCTCTCTGCACTGGGCACCTCCCTGACCCACTGATTATTCCATACAATTTAAAGCAAATACAAGTTGTTTAATTAACAATTAATCTAAAGAAAGGAATAAGGAAAAATGGGAAAGGTTAAAGGAAAACACATCACCCCGCTCTGTGGCAGGGAACATCACAAACAGTGTCTCTGGACATCAGGGCACTTTGCTGTCTGTTCCTTGTAGGTCCCAGGTTTCCTTCTCAGGCCCTGGCTGTGCTGAAGGGATGCTGCGGGTTGGACACTTGCAATGGTGGTGGCCCCACACCTCCGGGCTTTGAGTGGTGGGACCCTTCTTCCCAGCGTCAGCCCCCCATCAGGTTAAGATCCCCCTCCCAGTCTGACCTGCAAGGGCCCTTGTCTGGGGGTGTCTTTCTGTGCTGGGCCCTTTGCCCAAGGTCCCCTTTTGGCTGGCCCCACTTGCAGCCACAGAGCCAGGTGTGGTGAGCAGCTCTGCTCCCAGCACAGGATCTGCTCTCCCTGGGCTGCATCTCTGGCTCTGTGGCTGCAGCTCTGGCCCCTCTGGATCTGGCATGGTTCTGCTCTCCAGCTCAGCTTGGGCCCCTGCTTTCTCCTTAGCTCAGCCCCACTCAGTCTGACCCAGGCAAATCCAACTCTCACAGAGGACGGGACCCACCCTGGCTGCCTGTCTCGCTGATTAGCCTGCCCACCCTGCCAATCAGGCTGATCTGGAGCATTGGCCTCTCGCCATTGTTCCTGGGGACTGTCATTCTCAGGGTCCTGATTTTCCATCGACCCCTCCCCTTTTGGTGCTGGGAGCTAGCCAGCCAAAACACCCCCACTGAATGTTAGTAAGGGGGCAACAGTCCCCTTACATATGGTCACTCAATTACAGTGAACTGCAAAGAATTGGGCAGCAAAACCCCCAAAAGTTGGTGGATAGTCCAATACTTGTATTTAGCAAGCCAGCATAAAACAGCTTCTTTATTACCTTACTGGTTACTCAGAAGTCCAAACAACACAGTTCCCTTAAAGTGATCCAGCCTCAGGCCTCCATTCAGGTACCCACATCAAATATGATGAAGATTTCTGTAAATCTTATTTCATTGTATAAAAGAAAAAAGGATCAGACACATTACCTCCCAGGTTATTGAATATTCCAGATCTTACCCAAATACATGCCACAGCCAATTCTTATTAACTAAACTAAAATTTATTAAAATACAAAGAGTATGGTTAAAAGATCAATAGACATACAGACATGAGTTCAATCCATTGACGTTCAGATTCATAGCAGAGATGGTGAGCTTTCATAGTTGCAAAGAGTTCCTTTAGAATTCAGTCCATAGGTTTAGTCCAATGTTCAAATATATTCAGGGCCTACGAGCATAACTGGAACCCGAGTCTTGCGACTCAAACTTCCCGTGATGAAGCTTAAGCAGATAGGAGATGACAGAATTAGGACCCAAGGATCTCTTATACAATTTCATATCCTCTTTGACAAGTTGGGAGTTCCTCGGGGAACACAAGGTAATTAGGATGACTTTGAAGGAGGTCCATCACCACTACTTAGCTATACAACTTAACATAAAGCCATTTGCTTGTTCCTCCACCATTCACAGATCATTTGCTATACATTTCAAAGAGAAATGAATACTGAGAGATCCCGTGTTTACAATTCATGTAAATGAAATCCAAATACAGCATAGACAGGGACTGTTGAGTACATTGTCAACCCTAATCATACATATGTAAATGCACAAAAACACAAACATGATCTCCCCACATCTTTTGAGGGTTATTTATTTTGCAGGATGTTTATACCTTTCTAGCCATGCATCACATCATGGCAATAAGATTTTAAAAACTGTAAATTTTGTGGTTTCAGATATTTAAATCTGAAATTTCACAGCATTGTAACTGTAAGGGTCTCAACCCAAAATGGGGTTGTGTGGGGAGGGGGTTGTAAGGCTATTGTTGGGAAGGGGGGGGGGGTTGCAGTATTGCCACCCTTACTTCTGCGCTGCTGCCTTCAGAGCTGGGCAACTGGAGGGCAGCTGCTGGCTGGGTGGCTAGCTCTGAAGGCAGGGGTGGCTCCAGGCACCAGCGCAGCAAACGCGTGCCTGGGGCGGCAAGCCGCTGGGGGCGATCTGCTGGTCGCTGTGAGGGTGGCAGTCAGGTGGCCTTCTGCAGTGTGCCTGCAGGAGGTCCGCCGGTTCTGCGGCAATTCGGCAGCGGGTATGCCAAAGCCATGGGACCGGCAGATCACCCACAGAAACGCCGCCGAATCTGCGTGACCGAGGACCGCCCGTGGGCATGCCGCTGAAGGCTGCCTGACTGCTGTGCTTGGGGCAGCAAAAAACATAGAGCCGCCCCTGTCTGAAGGCAGTGCTGCCACTAGCAGCAGCACAGAAGTAAGGGTGGCAATACCATACAAGGCCACCCTCACTTCTGTACTGGCCTTCAGAGCTGGGCTTCCAACCAGCAGCTGCAAGCTTCCTGCAGCCAGGGAAGGTTCCCGGAGGTGGGTCTGACCTGGCCCTGGGAGTGGCCCGTGCAGGGGAAGAGGAATCCTTTCCCTCCCCGGCATGCCGGGACTAGCAGATGGAGCCCAGCGCACAGTCGGAGACCCAGGTGGGGCATCCCCAGCCCTACCCTTCCTGGCTCCAGGCCCAGTGCTCAGGAGTTAAAGGGGCCTTGGGTTGGCTGTGTGTGTATGTGGGGGTGACCATGGTGTCCCCCTGACCATAGGGCCCTGGGTAGTCATCCAGTCACCCACCTGTAAGGCCAGCCCTGCCCCCCCAAAAGTGGTGACCTCTCCCTCATACCATGCTACTCTAATTTCTGTGCTGCTGCTGATGGCAGCACTGCCTTCAGAGCTGGGCTCACAGACAGCAGCTGCTCTCTCTTCACTGCCCAGAGCTGTGAAATCTGGTCTCCCCTACAATAGCCAGATTTCACAGGGGATACCAGATTTCATGGGTGAGATCAAATTTTGTGGTCCATGACATGTTTTTCATGGCCACGAATTTGGTAGGCCCCTATTCATAACTGATGCGGCAAGCCCAGAGGTGCTGGGCCTATGAACTGCCAAGCCTAGAGGTGCCAGGGCTCAGCCCTTGCAAGCCCTAGCACAAATTAAGCACTGGTGAGCATATTTCCTCAAATAAGGAGGAAGATGCTGCCTCCACAATCCCCATCTTCTCGTGATGCTTTTCTTCCATCCCACCAGTATCAATTCTGTCTTACCCAGACTGAGGGTTAGACCGTTAGCTGTCATCCAGGCTCTAGTCTTGCAGGCTTACATCTCTGACAGTCTCTTTGCATGTCACTCCCTGAGCCTATACTTCACCAGTGATTTTTTTTTTTCTATCTTAGGTACTGACATCTGCCCCATTACCACAATGCTTATTCTCCCACCCCATTCATTTTGCTCTGGTAACTGTGTCTGTGCCTTCTTCCCTGCATCCTCCTATGCATGGAAGCAGCATGGTCTAGTGTATGAGACCTGGGCTCTCTTCCTGCCCCTGACCTGCCTTGTGACTTTGAGCAACTGCTCTGTCATCTGTAAATGACCCATGTGACAGAATACACCCCTATATTCATACCCTACACACTATAGTAAAATAAGATTTGTGCCTTGTAAGGTATCATTTGAAAACTCAATGTTGCCACACATTTTACCAGGATAATATGGACCAGCAAATTATATGTGAAGTTCTAGGATTTCCCCTGTATGATGCCATTAACAAGGCTAAGATTTTGGCATGGGTATTTTTATTAGGTCATGGACAGGACCTGGGCAATAAACTATAAATCAGGGAAATGTACACACAGTAATGCAATTTTCACTATCGGCACTGAAGCTTTTAAATTGCCTATTAAACCTTATATAATTTTGACTACTGACAAGATTAATTGTTAGTCATTTACTAACAGAATTTTCCATGATTTCTGAAACAGCATGTTGTGTATCGCCGGGTTGTCATCTTTGGTTGAGCGTCTATCATCTCGCAAAATATATTTGTAAGACAAAAATGATCTTGCACTGTTAACAGGCACCAATAAACACCTCAGAGCTTATTACGGCCAGACTTGGAAAGCGACCTATTAAGTTGTGCTAAAATTCCACAATGTCAAGGCATTTAATTTCAGAAACTGCACTTGTCTTTTGCCAACTCATTTGTCTTCAAACATGGGAATGGACTCCAATACATTTAGTGATGCAAGGTCAAGAAGTTTGGCCTGATTGGGATCAAACATTCAGCAGGCTTTAAAAAAAACTGGCAGCAGACTGAAAAAACTGTTCAGAACCAGTCATATAGGCTTTGATTTTATAGCTGTTTTCACAAAGGGCTTTCTTAGCTCACACGTTGTCAATCGTCCCACTGAAGGATTTGCCCAAATGGCAAGATCAGCTAAATTATTTGCCACCTTATGCAAGCTGATTTCTGTTTTTTCGTAAACAAGGAGAGTTGCCATCATTCGTGGTGCAAACACTTCTGTTGCTGCAATATCTGCTCTTATTTCCATTGATCTACTTCAAGTGACCACATCTTCAACAGACGAACTACAGCTTTGTTCTAACTCCTCAAAAAATGCAGGTGGCTGGTATGAAAATGGTCCGCTTCAAACCAGCTGTTCCATGATGTGATTACCCATGTAGGTGGAATTGCAGGCACTTCCCCTTTTTCCTGCAACGATTGACAGAACCATGCTTTGCGGGGCAGGGCAGGTAGTGAATGTACATTTTACGTCAATGACAAGTTCATTTACTCTGGGTGAGGGGTCCTGACCTAAAAAAGTTTGGTCAATAAGACTGTTGAAAGCATGTGGTGAGAGGACTTTGCTTTGAATTTAATATAGTTTGAGTTAGGCACTTGTTGCATTTTATCTTTATTTTCCTTGTAACCATTTTTGACTCTTATGTCTCCTTACTTGTATGCACTTAAATTCTATTCTTTGTAGTTAATGAACTTGTTTTATTGTTTTGTCTAATCCAATGTGTTAAAGTTGAAGTGGCCGGGTAACTCCATTTGGGGTAACAAGTTACATGCATATTATTCCATTTTAAAGGAATAATGGATTTACCATATGTAAGAGGGCTGGGCAGCAAAGGACATATTTCTTGGGGATGATCTGGGACTTAGGTGTGTGTTGGGGTCATCCTGTAACATAATCAAGTCTGATAAGAGCCAAGGTGTGACTCGCTGGCTGCAGCACAAACACCAGACATAACTGGAAGTGACTTACATGCTGGAGGCTGTTCATGAGCAGTCCAGGTTGGAGGCCACAGCAGCAGATCATTGTAAAGGGCACCCCAGGTTACAGGGCAGGAGTGACACAACTACTCATTAGTCTGGATTGTACCCTGGTTTGTAACAGCCTCTTTTCATGGAAGGCACTTGGATAACATGTAGATGGATGACCTTATAAAACCTAGATAAGTGGAATAATTCAGATACCTTAAGCACTACACTATTTTCATTAAAATACTTGTGTGATGCCCACAAGAAAAGGGACAATAAACAGTTCCTTTTCTGGGCTTCACAGTGAGTCGTGTCCACTCTGCCTCTCTAGTTTAGAGTTTGAACTCCTGAGAGAGGGACTGTGTTTTGTGTCTTGAATAGCACCATGCACACCCAGTGCTTAACAAATATTAAATAATACGACTAGCCTTGGCTAGACACTGGGAAAGCAGAGATTGCACCATCTGGGTCTAAACAAAAGGAGACCTTGGCTGAATGGCATCAGCATAAGTCATGGCAGTGCAGGCTAACCAGCCCCTGAGTAATCTCAGCATAGGGACCCTGTGCGAGAGAACTCTCAGAGCAGATGGATAAATACCCAATTTCACCTTGGGGATCTTTGAAAGCGGAAGGAACAGCCACGCAAATACAACTTCTTAATCCACCTCATGGTCCTCAGCTGCCTCACCACCACCTCATGGCTAATGGTTTCAAAGAGTTGCTGACAGATCTAAAAGAATTACCAGGTGTCACTGGGCCGTTTCACCTGGAGCACCCTCCTGCAGCAGGTCATGGCAGAACAGGTGTGCTTGCCTCAATTTCCCTCCTGAGGTAGCCCACTAAACTTCACATCTGGTTCTCTTATTTAATAACCCCCTCTCTTCTCCCCCCCCCCCCCACATTCTGGGGACTATTCATTAGCAAAACACAGTTCCTTTAATTGCCAACAAAAGTCCACTTCCCCAACCCAGTGCAAGCAGTCATTAAAACTCAAGATACCTTGTCCCTTGATGCCCTACATACCACACACTGGCACCTTTTGGCCATGCCAGGACTCTGTCAGTCGTCTGCTATACCTCTGCCAGAATAGCCACACCAGCCCTTCCAGCTGGCATGCAGTCCTAG
Organism: Terrapene triunguis; assembly: GCF_002925995.2. Classification (NCBI taxonomy): domain Eukaryota; kingdom Metazoa; phylum Chordata; order Testudines; family Emydidae; genus Terrapene; species Terrapene triunguis. The sequence continues at coordinate 15,001,155 of NW_020664448.1, forward strand.
ACTTCCTAACAGGAAACCCCACAGCTTCTCTGCTGGGAGATCATCTTTACCAGGGGAACACCCCTCATTGCCCCAGCCCCTCTCCAGCCCTGGAGATGTCAACTGTTAGCTCTGCCACTGCTTCGCTGCCTCCAGCCCTTGGCTCCATCATTCTGGCATAGAGCCAGCCAACAACCCCCTCTGTGGCTGCCTGGTCTTCAGCCCTCCCCAACCCTGGTTCTCTGGTTTGGGGACACCAGCCAGCAACCCCCTCTTGCTGCTCTCCTGCCTTCAGCCTTCTCCCAGAAACAACCCTCAGACAGCTCTGGCCTCCTTCCCTTCTCTTGACCAACTCAGTCTGCTCTGACTCACTGGCTTGCTCTCTTCCCCCACTGGGTCTCTCCTGACTGACCCAGGCAGCCCTGGCTGCGTGTCTCTTTCTCTTACTGAATCTCTCTTCCCTTCACCAGGTCACTTCCTGGCTCTGATTCCCCTGGCTCCCTTATAGCCTCTATGTGCTCGCCTGCCCTCTTAATTGGCCAGATTAGAAGGCAAAGGGGCACTGGCCCTGCTCCCTCTTAAAGGGTCAGTATCCTCCTGTGACAGCATGGAAAGCTAGGGCCCAATTCTTCACTCCCCTTCATCTTATGATGTCATTTATATAGCTCACAAAAGCCAGGCAGAATGTGTTTTGGGTGTGTTTAATAAAAAAAAAAATGTATCCATGAGAACCATGCTAGGCCTATAGGATTATCTCTGTGCATTTTGAGATCTTGAAAAGGAATATTTCTTTGAAGGGAAAGGGTATTGCGGGGAGTGGGGGAGTGAATTTTCTTGGCTTTAGATTGAAAGTTTTTTATTTCAACATCTTTGATGCCTCCTGCCTCCCCCCCACAAGTGCCTTTTTAGGACTCCTGCAGGAATCATGACCCACCGGTTAAGAACTGCTGCTTTAGTGTAACAGTGCACTGCTCTCGATGCACAGGTATGAGGACCCTGGAATACATTGTTTTACAAGTGAGTTCATATTGTTTATTTTTAGTAATAATTTTGTGACTATGATTGTATTGGTTGTCATCTTCTTCCTTCGGTTAATACCATCACATGGGGTCTTCTCTACAAGTCCTCTTCCTCCAAAGTGTGGTTCTATTTGTATTGATAGTTTGTGTTAATAGCTACATAAATGATATCAAGAAATGTCAGCTTCCCCTTTTAAGAATAGGGTGGTAGCCCTCAGACTAAGCTCTTGTATGGGCCTGTGAGCAGTGTATATGCTGCCGTGTAGCATGTAGCTGGGGCCTGGGAGGCCTCAGCCTGCAAGAAGCTGAAAGGTTAGAATTCTAAAAATTTAAGTTCTCCTTCGGAAGCTAAGAATTGGCACAAAATGTATAACATGTGCAAGGCCCCATGTGCCTGTTCCAAGGCTGACCCAGGTGAAATTGAGGAGTCAGGAAGATCACATGATGATGGAGTACATGACAAAGTAAGTAAAGATGCCAGCCTCAAGATATAAGGTCAGCCTGTGCTCAGTTAGGGAAGTGTTCAATGCAGTTAGGGTAGAACATATTTCCCTTAATTCCATGTCTGGTTTGGGGGTATTTTTAGTTTTTAATTGCTAGGATATACAGTATAGTACTTACAGCATAGGTTACTCTCCACTAGAGAGGAGGAACTGCTAGTTGTCAAAACATATTACTTCACCAACCTTTTCCGTCAGTTATCAAAACAGACACAATTAACCTTTGGATTCTTTTAACATTCTAATTAGCCCAATCTCTTCTCTTCAGTCATGCTGGGTTCTGGATAATACTGTATCATAGTTGCTCGACATTGTTAGGCAACACGATATGCAGCAGCAGTTCAGATATTAAAAGGTCATTTGTTACTTAATGCAAATATGTCGTCCTTGTGGAGAATGTTGAGTTGAGCAAAACTCAGCTTCTGAAAACCAGGAAATGCACAGTTAAATTACCCATGCAACCTTAACTCTGCCCTTTTTCAGCAAAACCCCACTATGACCATTAACACACATACCGTTATTGAGCCAACCCCAGAGCTGCTGAAATGTACAACTTCTTTGCGTTCTTTTACAGCCTATTCGCCCCCACCCACAGGATTCCATCTAACACTACTGAAGAACAACCAAGGGAAAAAGGTGGGTAGAGCACTTACAAGAGCTGAGCTTTAAAACATACAAAATGGAGGGAATGGAAACCCTCTAGCCATTTTTCTGTATTGGGTGTGTGTGTGTGTGTGTGTGTGTGTGTGTGTGTGTGTTTAAAATAAATTCTTAAATACCGTTCTGTATTTAGTGGGTTCCATGTACTACTTTGACTCAAATCTGTCAAGTTTTACCCAATTTTGACCTGTATCACATCAATCGTTTGATCTCTAGTTTCTGAGCAAAAAATCAAGCAAAAACCCAACCCATCTTGAAACTTGTGAAAAATGACTTTTTCCCATGGCTTATATCTCAGCAACCGCTAGCTCAAATGATCTCAAATTTGGGTCACTAACCCGCCCCTGCACTGTCTTGATGCACACCAAATTTCAAAGGGATCTAACTAAGCACGTCCATTTTAAAATACTTAGAAAAGTCAACCTGTAAACAGAAGTTGTGGTGCAGCAACCTTAACTATAATACCTGTAGCTTAAATTCTGGAGGAAATTTCCCTTTGAAAATATATATATGTGACAGGCTTGCATGAGGAGATATTGTGGGCAATTCATCAATCTGCACATGTACCTTGTCTGCACAGGACATCAGAATCATTGACTGTCAGTGGATGACAGTCTCCACTATGTAAATCAAAGTTGGAGCTAATTGGCATTTTGTCCCTTGGATTTCTTTTGTCAGATTTCACGCTTCTGTAGGCTTTTCAGGCACTGAACTGCTCTCCGCTGAACATCAGAGGTGTTTTTTCTAATACAATTATCAGTCCTTATAGAAAATTTCACCATTATTTAAACTTTATACCTTAATTATCTCTCCTAACACCTGCTGTTCGCTTGTCACCAAAACCAGCTGACTCTGGCAAACAGGCCATTTGCTCCTTATGCCTCCCTACCCCCCAACAAAAACTAGAGGATGCGGTCATACAAACATCCTTGATGGCATTATTTTACTACTGTGCTAGCACACACAGGGTTAACTTTTGACAACTATCTTTTCCTTCTCCCCACACTCTAGCAACTGGGCAAAACCCCCCAACAACATTAACAAAATCCCTCCCAGGACTCGGTATCCTTTTATCTGGGGTGCTGCCCCCTGGCAATACCCCCACACTCTGCCTTTGAGTCTCCCCTCTCTGGGGAACCCCAACCCTCTAAACCCCACCTGGCCTTAGGCCTGGTCCACACTAAACCCCCACTTCGGACTAAGGTACGCAAATTCAGCTACGTTAATAACGTAGCTGAATTCGAAGTACCTTAGTCCGAACTTACCGCGGGTCCAGACGCTGCAGGCAGGCTCCCCCGTCGATGCCGCGTACTCCTCTCGCCGAGCTGGAGTACCGGCGTCGACGGCGAGCACTTCCGGGATCGATTTATCGCGTCTAGACAAGACGTGATAAATCGATCCCAGAACATCGATTGCCTGCCGCCGGACCCCGAGGTAAGTGTAGACGTACCCTTAGTCTGGGCTACTGCCAGTCATCATCAAGCCCCCGCTCCCTGGGGCGGACTGCAGTGTAAAAGCCACTCATGATCAGGGCCGGCTCTGGCTTTTTTGCCGCCCTAGGCAAAAAAGCCACCGGCCGCTCTCCTCCTCTCTTCTCTCCCCCCCCCCCCCCCCATTGTGGCAGGGGAGGATGCCAAGCCCGGCTGGGGCTCTCCGCAATCCCCGACCGGCCGGAGCGCCCCCCTCCAGGCGCCGCCTCAAGCACATTCTTGGTGGGCTGGTGCCTGGAGCCGGCCCTGCTCATGATAGGCAAGCCTTTCTCTGCCACCCAGTACCTCTATGGGCCTAGGACCAGGCCCTGCAGCCTGGGGAGTTGCCAGCCTGGAGCTCCCCGGCTCCTCTGGCCTTTCCCCTGCCCTGCTTCACTCCAGTACCCTTTAGGACTCAGGCAGCTAGGTCCATCTACCTCCTCAGCTAGAGGGAGACTCTTGCTCTTGTCCCACTGCCCTCTTATAAGGGCCAGCTGGGCCCTTATTAAGCCAGCTGCGGCTGCTTTCCCAATCAGCCCAGCTTTCAGAGCTGCAGCCCTCTCCAGGGCTGCTTGTACCCTTCCAGGGATGGAGCAGGGTGATTACCCTGCTACACTAGGCCTTCTGGTTGGGGAGAAAAGCTTGAAATGTGACCAGAGTGTACCCTAAAGGCTCAATGTAAATTGAAAGGCACCCCAAATTTATTATTTTTTATAAAACTCATAATTGAGCCAATTTCACAATTTTTATAGGGCTTGACTCTCAAGTTTTGAACACTTGGGGTTGGCAATACTGGAAATTAACAATTCATAAAGATCTCCTAGAGGAGACAGTGTTCTGAGACTGCACCCCATATTCTTCAGAAATATTATATGATTATTGCATAACTATGAGGTATTTTATGCAAAATGGGTCCTGTGAGATCATTGAAAAGGTTATAATTTACTGAATATGATTATCCTATTTGTATGCATGTATCACGTTTGTATCTGAAGTTGTGAATATTGACTATGTATCTGTTACAAATGTGTTTACACATGGGCAACGCCCACTAGGCAGAATGCACTCAGTCTAGATGGCTGGCTGGGAAGGGCCATTAGAGAAAACAATAGACCTTAGAAGAAGTTTATCTCCCATGGGGGAGGAGGGGACTCTTCCTGAGGATGCTACAAATGGCCTCCGAGCAATGGCTGCTGTGGCACTACAGGGAGATGTAAACAGGTCACCTGGTACTGAACTTCATCTTGGAATACCAGTGTTTTTTTCCACTGACTGGTGTGGGAAGCAAGCTTTGCAACAAAGAGTTCCTGCCATATGCAAAAGCTATTTAAGGCAGGAGAGTGATGACATAGTGGTTCTTCAATGACTCCCCACCCCAAAAAGACTCTTGGAAACATCTGAGGAACAAAGACTGAAATGGGGGGGGGAAGTGCTGGACCCAGGCTAAAGGGATTTTATCCTGTGAAAGGAACACCTGGGGTTTTTAAACTGTAAGCAAGTGCACCTGGCCCCTTAAGAATCTCTGCTTGAATCATCATTTAGGGTGAGAATTTGCTACTCCTATCCAGTCTCTCTATATATTAAGCTTAGTTTGCGTGGTTTGTTTGTTTGCTAGGTACAGTAACTCGTTGCTTAATGTTGTAGTTTTTTTCCTGAAAAATGCTACTTTAAGCAAAATGATGTTAAGCGAATCCAATTTCCCCATAAGAATTAATATAAATAAGGGGGAGGGTGGGTAGGTTCCAGGGAAATTTTTTCCATCAGATAAGACAATATTATACACAGTATAAATTTTAAACAGTTTAATACTGTACATGGCAATGATAATTGTGAAGCTTGGTTGAGGTGGTGAAGTCAGAGGGTGGGATATTTCCCAGGGAATGCCTTACTGCTAAATGATGAACTAGTACTTGGCTGAGCCCTCAAGGATTAACATATTGTTAATGTAGCTTCACACTCCACAAGGCAGCACAAATGGAGGGAGAGAAGACAGCATGGCAGACAGAAACAGAGAGACACACCCTGTGTGTGTGTGTGTGTGCACGCATTGCCCCTTTAAGTATGCTGACGCCACTCTAAGTACACTGCCTTTTTAAATAGATCAGCAAGTTGAGACAGCAGCTGCTGCGAGCGAGCTCCCTCTGTCCTGAGCCTGTAGTGTCCCCCTCCCCCCTGCTCTATGGAGATGGGGTAAGTGGGGGGCAGGAGCGGGAGGGGTGGGGGACAACCTGACATTAGCACCCCTCTTCCCTGTACAGGAAGCAGGAGGCTCCTGGGAGCAGCTGCAAGGCAGAGGGCAGGAGCAGCACATGGCAGTTGGGGGAGGGACAGTTGAACTGCCAGCAATTGATAGCTGGCTGGGCGGCTGCTGCACAGGGAACTTAGGGGAGGGGGAGCTGATAGGGGGGCTGCTGGTTCCAAGCCCCCACCAGCTAGCTCCAACAGGCTGCTCTTTCTGCAAGCAGTGGACAAAGCAGGAAGCTACCAAACAACATCATTATGTAATTTTTATAGTTTATTTTTCAGATTATGGCCACAATTAATTTCATATGGGTGGCCCACTGTGCCTGCATGATGCATGTTGCAGGACTGGACTTTAAGATCAAATCCAGGAATTATCTTTGAAATTTTCAAAGAAATGCAAAAGCTTTTATGTATTTATCTATCTATCCATAAAAGCAATGATAAAACAGTGATGATGGACCAAATTCAGAACTGATATAAATGCTCTTGCAAGTTATACATCAGTAGTTTGTCACCTGCACAGCGGATGGGATGGCAGGGCATTAAACAGTAAGCAACAAGCAGGAGTGTGTAGAAAGGTTACTTGCTGTATCTTACAGTCTACTTTTGGTTCCATTTTCTGCTACAGATTAACCCTTCTCCCATTTTGGTGTGTAACTTAGGGTACATCTATACTACCCACCGGATTGGTGGGTAGTGTTCGATGTATCGGGGATTGATTTATCGCATCTCGTCTAGACCAATAAATCTATCCCTGAATCGACACTCGTACTCCACCTCAGCAGGAGGAGTAAGCGGAGTCGACAGGGGAGTCGCGACAGTCGACTCGCTGCCGTGAGGACGGCCAGGTAAGTCAAACTAAGATACTTCGACTTCAGCTATGCGAATAGCGTAGCTGAAGTTGTGTATCTTAGTTCGACCCCTCCTCCCTTCCCCCCCCCCCCCCCCCAGGGTACCCCAGGCCTTACAATCGGTAACCCCAAAACTAGGTCTCATTGTTTACGTTTTTTGTTTTTTTTCCTGGATATGTATATATGTGTGTGTGTGTGTGTGTGTGTGTGGGGGGGGGGGGGGGGTTGTTTTTTAAATCTTGGCAGACGTAATGAGAGAATTCTCAAATCTTGGATTTCATATTAAAGTGCAGTTATAGCCAGAAAAAGTAACTATAATAGAAATGAGATCATTTTTGTTTGGCTTCATATTTTTCAGCCTCTATTTCAATATCAAAGTGTGCTCAGTATTTTTCAGTGATTCAGTACCATTTTATATTATTTAGAGGAGCATCTGAAAGGTGCTAGGAAGTCGTGGTTGCTCCTGCCATTAAAATAGAAAGGCTGGAGGCTAGGGGAAAGGGATGTTACATGCAAACCAAATGGTTGAGTTACTATCAACACATGGCTTGTTGGTTCTAAGTCTTTTTTTAGAAAAAATGGTATGTCATGTGTCACAGTTCAGGGCAATTGCACCTGTATTTCCCCTCAGTGATCCAGCAAGGGCACCCACTCTCGGGCTTCCAGCTCCCTAGCGGTTACCTTTCTGGATGGAGACTTGCAGCTCGCTCCCTTCTGACTGGAGTATTTCAAGCTGCATAGTTCCCTGTGTTATCCTCAGCACAGACAGGCTGCCTAAGGACACCTGCTTGCTTTCTCTTCAGAGACAGTTACCAGGTGTAATTGCTACCACACAGGCTGGCATAGGAAGTGCTATCTTATTCTTAAGGTGAAAGCATTACAGAGAAAACATATTAAACATAAGAAAAGAGCCTACACACATGCTAACAAGCTTACCAGACATCACCCCGACTCTGACATGGGCTTTGGCAGGAGCAGTCCTTCAACACCCCTCCCACACGGTTTCCTTTGTGGTCACAATTCATCACAGCTTGAGCTCAGAACTAGCACTGAGTCTTTTGAGTGGCGCCTTCCATCCACCAGAGATCCTGTTTGTTGGATCAGAAAGAAGGCCATGGGCCGGTTAAAAACCAGGCTATTTTTTATCCAAAAACTTTCTTTGTCTGTGGAGAATCCAGTTTGAACTAGTATATGCATATTTCTTCATGGGGCTGGCTTCAAAGGCTGATAACAGAGGAGGTACATTAGCATCCCTGCTAGAGAAGGGACACACCCTTGGGGGTTAGAGAGCACGGTCCCTTTGAAACCTCATCCTGAGACAGAGAAATGCTGCTTGTTCCAGGGGAGGGGGACCAGTGGGTGGCTGTAGTTCCAGACAAAAGGTCCTACAGCGAGCAGGCCCTCACATAGCAAAAAAAGCTGAGAACCAGCCCAAATCCCAGTAGGGACAGAGCATCTGACTAGGGATGACCCAGGACAGGAACCAGGAGAAGCACCATGCCAGGAAGGAATCACCTGAGAGAGACAAACCAGAACTAGACCCAGCATCATGGTGATCATGGCCAGAGCTGTATGGGGCTGTGAGTACTGGGACTTGTGACTTTGCACTGGGAATAAGGAGGGAGGCTGCAGCTAGTTAAGTGGGGAGGGTGTCGGTCTGTGTGGGTTTGTAGAGAACCGCAGATGAGGGCACTGAGGGGGTTTTGTTGGGGAAAGGTTACTGGCACTGAAATGACCAGGAGCACCCAGGACTCACTGTCAGACTGGAACTCTGCCCAGGATTCCTGAACTGTGTGTTTAGATGCAGTGCTTGGCATCTATCCTTTTATACTGTGGTACCACCGGGCCCGTGGGTCCTCGTCCTGTTTTACCACTGCCCATGTCTTTTGCCCCTTGTGGGTTTTTTCTTCATTCATCCCTATGTAAATAAACCTTTCCCTTTCCCATATTCATTGTACTATTCTGGCATGGGTATGAGTTTACAGCAGGAGGTGGGGCGTTGGAAGAGATGCCCCTGGGGTGGAAGGGAGTTTCCCTGCTGCATTCCTCTGTGTGTCTTTTCTTGGCCAGAGGCCCCCCCAGCAGTGTGGACTCTGCCTTGGCCAGGAGAACACTACAGTTACAATAGAATGCCACAATAACACATACACAATCATATTTTTAATAAAATGACATTCAACCCCAAAGACATTCAACTTAATTCAATAAAGTTAACTCAGGATATTGTCAGTCTGTACAATGTGTATAAATGATCCCCTACTACCACCTCTCTTCTTAGCTATTATTAGTTGTCTGATTTCTTCAGGCGTCACAGTGGGAGTAGATCTTTAAGAGGGATTTGAATAAGGAGAGGGCAGCAGCCATGTGGAAACGTTCATAATAATAAGAGTACCTCTTTATAATGCTTTTCATCAGTAGATCTCAAAGCACTTTACAAAGGAGGTCAGCATCATTATCTTCATTTTACAGATGGGGAAACTGAGGCATGGGAAGGTAATGTGACTTGTCCAAGGTCACCCAGCAGGCAGTGGCAGAGCCAGGAGTAGAATCTAGGTCTTATGAGTCCTACTTCTGTGCTCTATCCATTGGACCGCACTGCCTCCAAGCTAAGGTGAGGTGTTCCAGGGGTGGAAGGGTGGCATGGAAGAAAGCATAGAGACAGTTGTGGGGGTAGTGGACCAAGGTGCCATTCAGGCTGGCATTGGCTGAACTAAGGATGCAGGAGGTGACATTTTAAGGGACAAGGGCATATGAATATAGGGGGGAAAGGAGCTTCTGCAGTGACTGGAACTGAAAATAGAGAGATGTATATTATGAAAGAGTGAGGATAAAAGAATGTATACAAATGAATCTTTACATGAACTTGGATGTGACTGTTGTTAATTATGAGATCTCTACCTCTAAAAGCTAGCAATCCCCTGCCTAAAACTACCTAATTATCTTATTTAAAACAATTATTCTTTTAGCATTTTAAAATGTAGATGAGAAAACAATTCATGGTATGGGATTTAGAGACTTTCATGTAATGTCACCAAGAGGAAGATGTTTCTCTACCACTGTTCATATAGAAATTTTGATCACCACCTGTAATCATTGTTTGATCCTCCTTGTATGATTGAGAGTCATCTGGGATGCTGTATTCTCAGAGCTTGGGTAGCTTAAGGCAGACTGTATTCAGAACCTTGCCTCTTTGTTTTAGGATGAAGTTGCTAAAATCATTAAACTGCCATTCAAGTCTGAAAAGTGACTCTGTAAATATGTGACCCTGGGGTTCTCTGTTTATTCTCTCATTGATTTTTGGCATGAAACTTGCTCAGTTCACAAGTTTAAAAAAAAAATTTTTTTTTTCTTACTGCCATGGCTCTGGAGATCAAGCTGGGGATCTCTCCTCTCATGTATTGTCACCCATTCTAAAGATTCTCCAGGCCTAAGGAGGCCCACAGTGGCAGCTGGGCCACCCCAAAAACTCAGTGGAGTTTCACAGCTCTAACTGTAGAGGTGTCACTGAAAGCTTCATTAGATTTTAATTATTTGTATTGTCATAATGCCTATGAGCCCCACTTATGGACCAGGACCCCATTGTGCTAGGTCTTTGTACAAACACAGAACAAGAAGACAGTCCTTCCCCCTTACAATCCAAACATAAGTCAAGAGATGACAAAAGGATGCAGATAGAGGGGAAAGTACAAGGGAAAAGAGGGTATGTCTACACTGCACACACTAAGCCCAGGTTTGTGGGACCCAGGCTTGTAGACTTGATGTTTCCAAGCCCGCACTGGAGCATCCATACTGCATTGTGAACCTGGGCTTACAATCACTGGACTCGAACCTCCCAGCCATGCTAACATGTCCATACTGCAGTATGCAGAACTTCTGACACACATCTGTGGTTTGAGTTGTGTCCACACTGCAAAATGACAGGGCTTGGACCTAAGTCACAATGGGACATGGGTTCTGACCCGCCTCCTCCAGCAGAATCCTAGGACCCAGGTCTTGAGTGCTTGCTGACCCAAGTCAGACTGATTTGTGCATGGATGGAATGGGGGGCTTGGTCTCAAACCTGAGTCAGAGCTGGCTTCATGTGCAGCGTAGACATACCCAATGAGACCATATTATCTAACTAGAGACCACAGACACAGGATGCAACACGCTAGCAGAGAGAACAATGTGATGGTGACAAACAGCACGCTAGTTGTATGATTTTAGTCAGGAGGGGATCAGCTAACTGGAGAAAAAGGGAAAGAAAGGGGGAGAATGGGACAGGGTAGGGGAGGAGCGAAGTTGAGTTGATGAGACTGGGGGTGAAGCAAACAACCAATCAGAGGAAGTCAGAACATGCTACGGTTTTCACTGGAGTGTCCAAAGCTGCTTTTGACTGCTTCTAATGCTATACTGGCATTAGAAAAGGTTCAGAGAAGGGCAACTAAAATGATTAGGGGTTTGGAATGGGTCCCATATGAGGAGAGATTAAAGAGGCTAGGACTTTTCAGCTTCGAAAAGAGGAGACTAAGGAGGGATATGATAGAGGTATATAAAAGCATGAGTGATGTGGAGAAAATGAATAAGGAAAAGTTATTTACTTGTTCCCATAATATAAGAACTAGGGGTCACCAAATGAAATTAATGGGCAGCAGGTTTAAAACAAATAAAACGAAGTTCTTCTTCACACAGTCACTTGTGGAACTCCTTGCCTGAGGAGGCTGCGAAGGCTAGGACTATAACAGGGTTTAAAAGAGAACTGGATAAATTCATGGAGGTTAAGGCCATTAATGGCTATTAGCCAGGATGGGTAAGGAATAGTGTCCCTAGCCTCTGTTTGTCAGAGGGTGGAGATGGACGGCAGGAGTGAGATCACTTAATCATTACCTGTTAGGTTCACTCCCTCTGGTGCACCTGGTATTGACCACTGTCAGTAGACAGGATACTGGGCTGGATGGACCTTTGGTCTGACCCAGTATGGCTGTTCTTATGGAGTCTCTGGCTGTCTCCTCTCTGCCGCCCACATGGTTAGGAGGCGAGAAGGCACTGCTTGGGTCCTAGCGCCTCCTGAGTGCGTGAGGGGGGTCTCCCCTGCATAGTCTTGGGTCCTGTCTTTACTATGAGTGATAATACCTGGGGATGACAGAACACAACTTGACTTTTAGAGCTCAGGGTGACTTTGCAGGGCTACCAGTCAGAAGAACAACATTTTTTCCTTGTAAACTTAGCAAATTTGAAACTGAATCTGTGACAGACAGTAAACATGGCAGGCACCCCATGATGCCTTTTTTTAATCACTTTTCAGCATAGAGCTGCACTTTGACCTTTGAGTACTGAACTGGTTTGATGTCAAGGTGCCTGAGAAAAGAGCTTGTGACATAACTACTTGAAACTTGTACTGCGGATATGAGCTATTTTTGCTGCTTCCACCGTTACCATAATATAAAACATTAGCGAACGTGTGCTAGGCAACAGGCCAGGCAAGGTTATTAGCACCTTTTACAAAGGAACTGAAACATTGTGTTTTATGAAATGGTGTTTTATGAAATGGTAGTTGCACTGCCCATTAGGGACAATATGGTTCCACTTAAGCTTTATCCTTTTTAAGTAGTTATTATGTTATCTGCTCTAGCCAGGGAAAGACTGTTAGGATTCATTCTAAAGAGAGCATTCTGATAGAGGAGTTATAATACCTTCAGACATTCATGAAATCTCACAGGTTTAAAATGATAAAAGCTCGCTCCTCTACTGGACACATTGGTCCAAGTAGCTTCTGTCTGACCTGTCATCTGGTGTGCTATAAAAATCACATATCATTTCTTCAGATTAGCATTGCATTAAAATAGTACTCAAGGCCACCAAATTTAATCTTTCTTTGCTGCTTGTAGGTAAGGTGATAAATATTAGTAAGTGTGAAAGCATTTCTAGTTATAACTGTTTGCACTTCCAAAAAAGTGATCCTTCCCTTCCACTCAACCCTGATTACCTCATTGACAGGAAAAGAATCAGGTTAAAAATATTCTGAAGGCACAGACAGCACTTCCCTCACACTTACATTATTTCTGCCAGTTCAAAGGACACCACCACTTTGCATTTGTTCTGTCACTCAACCTCCTTATTTACATTACTCTGTATTTCCCGTAGAGTTGAAATATTCAAGAGTGCAAATGAATGTATGGAGGGTTAAATCTGTGCTGATTGTGTGACAAATTGAGTGCAGGGAGGACCAAGCACCTTATTCACATCCTTGTGTAACATAGACAAAGTCCCTGTATTTCTAGGTAAGGGACCAAATAGTTATTGCTGGGCCAAAACTGATTAGGCTCCCTGTAAGAAAGCTGATACTGGATGGCAAATACTTAAACACATTAGAATGAGCATGTTCAATAGATACCCCAGATACCATTTTGGGAAGATCAGCTAAGTTTCAACAGAACTTGGCATTCCTGTTGAATGTACTGCTTGTGTCCAATGCAGCAGTGCAAAGTTATCTGCTGCCTCTATAAATACAAAGGGTGAAGGACAATGAAGCAGTCCTCCTTGCAGACTGGATAGAGGGGGCAGCTATAGAGAGCAACAGCTAACCGATCTGCAAGACAGGACTTGGCATTTATTAAATTCAGTTGATTAATTAAAAGGGTTCTTGCAGCATTATTATTCCACATAGATATATATTGTCCCTGCATTCATTACAGTGGAGGTTTAAAACTAAAGATAATTGAAAAAAATTGCAATTTAAAATTTTGATTAAAATTTTCATCGAAATTTAGAACTTTAACAAAAAAGGAACAAAAAGATTGCAAAACGGTTTCCCTGGTTTTTTAACCTATTCTATCTAAAACCTGTGCCCATGCTTAAAGAATATTAAACATTCAACCAAGAATGATGCATGTATCATGCATCTGCTGCACATTGGAGGTGTTTTCCTTTTGCCCTCCTCACTTCTCTAATGAAGCAGGCAGGCCTTATTGGGAGGTATGTTGCTTTATAGTCTCACCTCAGACTTTTTCATGAATCACTCTATGGGTATGTTTACACAGCAAAGAAAAACCCACAGCTGTTCCATACCAGCTGATTCATACTTGCTGGCTGTTTCATTGCAGAGATGGGAGGGTCCCAGAGCTCGGGCTCCAGCATGAGCCCAGAAGTTTACATAGCAATGAAACAACCCCACAGCCTGAGCTCTGGAAGCCTGAGTCAGCTGGCATGGGTCAGCCGTGAAGACATCCCCTATTTAGATTGTCTGCCTGTGTTGTGGTGGTGGCTGAGAAATGTCTTTTTGATTTATGGTGATCCTCCAAGTCAGGCACACTTAGATCTGGCTCCTCAGGAGGCTGCATTTTGCAATTCAGTTATATTCCAGAATCCTAGAAATGTAGGGTTGGAAGGGACCTCAAGGAGTCATCTAGTCCATCTCCTGGCTCCGATTTAGGACTAAATATACCTAGACCATCCCTGATAGATGTTTGTTTAACCTCTTCTTAAAAACCTTAAATGACAGGGCATCCACAACCTCCCTAGGTAACCTCTTCCAGTAGTTCACTTTCGTTATAGCTAGGAAGTTTTTCCTAATGTAGGAACACCCCCTGGTTAGGGAGTGGAGGTTGCTTTAAAGAGCTCTGTCCAAGCCGGGAGCTGCCGCTGAGAAACTGCTGGGGCTTCAAGCAGGAAACCACAGAGACTATTGCTGGACTTCATTGGAGCCAGGGCAGAGACTGTTACTGTGCCTAGAACTGACCGAGGTTGGCATGCAGTGCAGGCAGTGCGAGTAACCAGCATCTCTGTTGTTGGGGAAAATGCTTTTAGGGGAAGGGGGGCAGTAAAGAGATGTTAAAGAGTTTCTCTGAGTCTGAGAAGAAACATAACCGCTTAATGTCTAACCAGGATCCAGGGCTGCTGACCTCTGGTTTATAACACCTCCCATCTTCAGAAGGGTTGTGCAGCTTGGAGGGACCCCGTGTTAGAATTGCTCTGCCCCTTGTTACCTTGGCTGGGCTGTTTTACTGCACCAACAGAATGTTGTCCCCAGCTTCAAGATCTTGAGGCGTGCCCACGCAAGCATCTAGAACTCTGAAATTCAGAGGTGTGCACACTCAGGGGTGGGGTAAATGGTGACAGTGTAAAGGTAAATTGGTGGTTTCATTTACTATTGTAAACTGCATTTATTAATTAATGTATTGAAGTGACCCCCTGCTGATTTAAAGTGGTTGGTTGTGGTATTTAATCTCAATTGTCATGATTTTCTGAGTTGTGAAATAAAGGTGTGTTAATGCTAATCTAGGTGTTTATTGGGTGTCTAGTGTTTATAATTCTTACTTTTGAGTTAGACCCATTGCATAGATCAGATCAGGGTTATTCCTGGAGGCTCCCAAGGCACACAGTGAGTGTGTACAGCACCCAGCCAGTTGGAGGCACTGCCATGATTGATTTCCTTTATAAGTAAAGGAAATCAGCTGCGGGGTGGATAACGGATTCCCATCTATCCAACATCTTCACTCGGAAACTCAGGATCTCCTTTACTGTCGACAAATCACATGCCTATGCACACAGGTGAGTGTTGCCTGCTCTCAAGTAATCCAGGAAGGAAAGGGAGGGGGGAGTTACACTAATATTTAACCTCAACCTCTCCTTCTGCAAACTTAGCTGAATACTTCTTGTCCTACCCTCAGTGGATATGGAGAACAATTGATCACCATCCTCTTTATAATGGGGGGAGGGACTGGCCTGCTAAACCCAGGGTTGTGAGTTCAATCCTTGAGGGGGCCACTTAAGTATCTGGGACAAAATCAGTACTTGGTCCTGCTAGTGAAGGCAGGGGGCTGGACTCGATGACCTTTCAAGGTCCCTTCCAGTTCTAGGAGATAGGATAGCTCCATTAATTTATTTAAATAATCACCTTTTATGTATTTGAAGACTATTATGCAGGTTGCAAGAAGCCAGAACTTTTTGGGGCCTGTAGAATAGAGTCACTCCTGACTGCCAAGAGCTCTTTCACTGCTAGATCTAGTGGTGTAGTGAGCAGCATTACACTTCTCCTCAAAGGAATTTGGGGGATTGGAAATAGTCATGTTTTCAAGGGACAGACACAGTCTGGTGAAAGACACACATGTACGTTCAGTTCAAAGTGTCCAAAGCAGCATGTGACAGACTAATAATTACAGTGCTAAGATGGCTAATATTACTGTAACTGAATCTTTGTACTTCCTTCAACTGTTCATCTTCCTTCAACTCATTCTCCCCTGCCAGCTGCAAGCACTTGAAATGAGTAATGATATGCTTCTGGGTAATGGGCAACTATGTCTATGGTGCATCACAGATCATCCTTCATGATAACCTTTTACGTATTTGAGGCTCCACACAAGGGGCTCGACTCTTGAGGTCCCTTCCAACCCTACATTTCTAGGATTCTGTGATCCTGCATGTGGAGGGAAGGGAACCCCTTTCCGTTTCTAAAGTCAGCCTCCACGTCTAAGGGGAACATGAGTGCAATCTGTGTCACCCAAAACAGATGAGAACTGTGTGACTTGTGGCTCTTTCTATCTATATAATCAACCCTCTGAAGAGGAGCATGCAGAAATTATTCACTGCAGTTTGAGGCACCAAATAGTCCTTATCCTTGTGGTGATTTTCTAGAAGACACCTCTTGCTAGGAAATCCAGAAGTAGAGTGGCTTTGACAACACATGGCTTCTGTGTGTCTGAGTCTCCAAATCCCCTTCTAACTTCTAAAGAATAGTTGTAGTCAGAATTGCCCCTTCAGCAGACTTCTTCCCATGGGACATACACAAAGCTGATTCATCTATAGAACCTGTTTTAGGGTGTGGTTTGACTCTCATTTTTCCTTAGTCTCTCTGAGTCTCCTCTTTTAGACCTCTTGCTCTTTGCCTAATGTCAGCTAAAATGTTTAAGGGCACCATTTTGCCTCCTAAACAACCCCAGCCAAAACAGTCGGTCAGATGACCGAGTCTTTGCATCTGGCTGCTCATCAAAGGATGGTGGGGCTACAGGAGTGTGGGCAGCTCAGCCTATGGGCACAAATTCTGGCTTAGGCTATTTACACCCCAAAGTCCACTTGCTGTTGAGGGAGTCATTTGAAAATTCCTTAGCATGAGAATTTTCCGGGTCACAATCCCAGCATGCCTCTTCTAAAACGTATAACTCGTCTCTTGTGCCTTCTGTTGCACTCACCTGGCAAGAACAAATTCCACATTGCAGTCCCTAAAGCCCAAACTAATGGCACAAGCCCTTCGCATATTTGGCCTGAACTTTCTTTTGAACTGGAAAAAAAAATGCTCCAAGAAATCTCAGAAATCCATAAATATTCAAACTGCCAAGAGCAACGGATTCACTGAGAAACGAAGACAAAGAATAAACCAACCACATGAACTGAACATTGGGACAAGAAAATAAAATAGGTTTTCTCTTAACCATTAGAACTAATGTGTGGTTTTTTGTTTGGTTTTTTTGTTCTTATTCATGAGTTGCTTTTGAATGCCAAATTTCTGGTTATGAAACCCTGCTCTATCTTCCTTTGCATAAGCCACTCAAAGCCTGGAAACCAGCTGAAGCAGACTGTTCTATAGTAACCCTTCTCTTCCTCAGGTGCTCTTGTAAAAAGAAAACTCCATATACTCTGATTGCTGCTGCCCCTTCTCAGATAAAGTTCAGAAGCCTGAGATCAATTTATGAACAATGGTCTTCTTTACTTATTTATGAATACTGTGCAGAGAAGTGGATTTCTCTGCCAGCCTTTCAGTTACTACTGCTCCACTAGTCAGTCTGCCTTTGTTCCACATCCCTGCGATTGAGTAGCTCTAACTTTTTCCTTTCCTAGTTGATTCAGCAAAGACTTTTGGGTGTCTGTGTGTGGCTACAACAATATTTGTACAACATGTTTGTGCAGGCCAAGTTACAATCTAGCCCAAAGAAAACAATCTTGCAGGGGCATGAGGGGGAAGAGTTGGACTTTGGGTCTGATGCACAGATGCAAAAATCTGCACAGCTGCTTACTCTTCTCCCCCTCCCCCCCCCCGGGAGGAGCCTTGGCCACACCCCTCTATCATCCCAGCCCACAGGGAAGAGACAGTAATTTGTTGAGGGTATAGGCCAGCAACACACACACAGACAGACAGCCTTGAGCAAGGAAAGAATCATGGCTCTTTGAGTCCTGGGATTCTGCTGGGGTGACACAGCAACACGTTGCCCATTGTTATGGACTGTGTCCTGGAGACCCAAATCCAATTCAGGTCCTTTCCTCCTGCCCCCTTAATACCCCCTTACATCCTGCTTTCATAAAAATCTCTCCATTTCCAGTAGAAAGGCCTTTTGATATCTCAAGAGCCATAAGAACATAAGAATGGACATACTGCGTCAGACCAATGGTCTGTCTAGCCCAATATCCTGTCTTCTGACAGTGGCCAGATGCTTTATAGGGATGAACAGAACAGACAATCATTGGGTGATCCATCCCCCTGTCGTCCAGTCCCAGCTTCTGGCAGTCAGAGGCTAGGGACACCCAGAGCATGGGGTTGCATCCCTGACCATCTTGGCTAATAGCCTTTGATGGAGGTCCATGAACTTATCTAATTTTTTTTGAACCCCATTATAGTTTTGGCCTTCACAGCATCCTCTGGCAATGAGTTCCACAGGTTGACTGTGCATTGTGTGAAGAAGTACTTCCTTCTGTTTGTTTGAAACCTGCTGCCTATTAATTTCATTGGGTGACCCTTGGTTCTTGTGTTATGTGAAGGAATAAATAACACTTCCCTATTCACTTTCTCTACACCATTCCAGATTTGATAGCCTTCTATCATATCCTCTCTTAGATGTCTCTTTTCCAAGTTGAAAAGTCCAAGTCTTTATAATCTCTCCTCATATGTAAGCTGTTCCATACCCTTACTCATTTTTGTTGCCCTTCTCTGTACCTTTTCCAATATCTTTTTTGAGATAGGGTGACCAGAACTACACACCGCATTCAAGGTTTGGACATACTATGGATTTATATAGTGGCATTATGATATTTACTGGCTTGTTGTTATATACAGAGTTTACAGTTTGGTTCAATAGCTCTCAGCATCCCCTCTAAACAAATTTTCCCCCTAGATGTTGTCAGAGATCTATTCACAATGACTCCAAGAGCTTTTTCTTGAGTGGGAACAGCTAATTTAGATCCCATCATTTTGAATGTATACTTGGGATTATGTTTCCCAATATGCATGACTTTGCATTTATCAGTATTGAATTTCGTTTGCCATTTTGTTGCCCAGTCACTCCAGTTTTGTGAGATCCCTTTGGAACTCTTCACAGTATGCCAATGGAATCCTCACCCAACTTTTGCTAATTTTCCCCTCTCCTTTTTCATCCTTTTACTCTCTATTTGCAGGTTTATTCTCCAGTTCCCCAGGGTCAGATCTTAGTTTATATCAATGGACTAAACTACTTACTGCCTAGCACCATCACTAAAAATCCTAAACTTCAGCACTTCGCTGCTTCAGGTAAGAGCCTCTTTCCCAGGCTCCTTATGCCTGATTTTCCACCACCTTGTACCTTGTGTTGTCACTTTACACCTGTGTAAGGTGGGTGCAAAACACTTAACAGATGTAAATGGGTGCAAGGCAGTGGAGAACCCAACCCCCTTTATTTCGCTCCAGAGGCAACGTCAGAAGGTCTTTCACTCTACTTTGCACTCAGCCCATCCTTCAATAGCAAGACAATTGTCTTGCATTGTTACACCTACAAATCATTTTAGAAGTTCAGAGGCTGCAAGAAGGTCCATCCTTACAATCATGTTGTGATGGGATCCCCAGGGTGCAGCGTGGGACCGCTGTGCCCCCTTAACTCTCCAGCCTGGGCTGTCTCTCTCAGCGCTTTGCTAGTGACAAGCAGCAACCCCCTCCAGGAGCTGTTATCACTCAGCACAACCGCATGTGGAGCCACACATCCAGCTAGATTGCATGAATGCTCCCAGAGCCACTCATGAATCTCACAGAGAAAAGCACTAGCCAAATCCTCCCAGCTTCCAGCCTTGTACATCAGGAATATACCATCTTGCACTGCTCAAGAATAGCAGTGCAAACTTATTAATTGGTTCACCACTTCATCAATGGAAAGTGGATTTACACCAGCCTTTGAAAACCTGAGCAGGTTTACCAAGCACTCAGGCAAACTCACTGGTAAAGATAAACAGTTAAACAAATTTATTGACTACAAAAGATAGGCAAAAAGTCAGAGTTAATTACCAAAAGAAAAGAAAATATAAGCATGCAGTCTAAATCAATCTCAACCTTATTAGACTGGGCAACATCTAGATTAAGCAGCTTTTCTCACCCCAATGGATATTGCAGTTTAGAGTACACAGATTTCACCCTTGGAAACCTGGGTCCATCTCCTCTGTTGGAGTCTTCTGTGTGTCCTTGTTGCTTGCAGCATAGGTGTTGGGAGGGAGAAAAGGCCCAGCATATGGCCAATGTGTTTGTTTTATACCCTTAGCCAATGTGCTTGAAGAACACGAGTCCAGGCATGTCTGGTGGGCATTGCTGAGTCCCCAGGCAAGGTTGAGCAATTCTCCTGGTGTGGCCTTATTCAGGTGAGTCATTGAATTGTAACTCCCTTGCTGGACAATGGCTATTGATGGTGGTTTGACACCTGCCCAGGAGTTGGTTACTTTTCTTGCTGTTGTCTCGGGGGAGCTAATATCTGGGCTGTTCCTAAACCCACAGCATATTTTAGTGACAACCTTACAATGCAATTTTCATAACTTCATATGCATTAATGATGTACATATTTAGATGGAACAGTGGGTTTCAGCAGATCATAACCTTTCCCATGATACCTTTACAAGGCATGCTTTATATGCAATATCACAATTATATGTAAATGAGGAATATGGGGGTTACAGGGTGCTCTCCCACAGTATAGAATGTCAGTTATATCTGATTACTATCAATACGGGTAGATCTACACTGCGATAAAAGACTTACAATATGGCTGCATCTTACTTGGGCTTGGGGGTGGAGGGGGCTTGGTCTGCAGGGCTATAAAATTGCAGTGTAGATGTTCAGGCTCGGGTCAGAGCTCAGGCTTTGAGACTCTTCCTCCCTCACAGAGTCTGAGTCCTGACTCCAGCCCAAGCCTGAATGTCTACACAGCAAATTTTAGCCCTGCAGCATGACCCCCATGAGCCCAAGTCAACTGACCTCGATGCCATGGGTTTTTTTATTGCAGTGTAGCCGTAACCTTTGAATTATTGCTGGAGTGACAGTGAGGCACATTGTAAAGCTTGCCTAAGAAAACACTTTAACTACTTGACAAGGGGCCAGACTCTGCCACCCACACTGAGTTGTGCATTATTGAGTGAGTATTCCCACTGATTTCAGGTTATCCCCTAGTCAGTGTGGATAGCTGTGGTAAAATCTGCCCCTAAGTGAAGAGGGGACGAAGGGGGAGTATTTTGGGCCACTAGTGTTGCTGGGAAATCTTGGCATGACCAAGATTCCAACTTTAATTATGCTTCTTATTAACACAATGTACCTTAAGGCAACCTAATTCTGGCATGTCCCCAACTTTTGAGTGCTTGACTTTGCAGCCTTGATAATCTTCTTTTAATATAGTTTTTTTGTTTGTAATTTATTAAATCTGAGAACTATTATACATTAGTCATCCACTTTTTCATTGGCCTAACTCTGTTCCCACTGATGACATTTGGAAATCCCATCCTCTAAGGCAGGGGTGGCCAACCTGTGGCTCCAGAGCCACATGCAGCTCTTCAGAAGTTAATATGCAGCTCCTTGTATAGGCACCGACTCCAGGGCTGGAGCTACAGGCGCCAACTTTCCAATGTGCTTGGGGGGGGGAGGGGGTGTTCACTGCTCAACCCCTGGCTCTGCCAAAGGCCCTGCCCCCATTCCTCCCCTTCCTGTCCCCTTCCCTAAGCCTACAGTGCCCTCGCTCCTCCCCCAGAGCCTCCTGCATGCCATGAAACAGCTGATTGGGAGATGCGGGGAGGGAGGGGAGGTGCTGATCGGCAGGGCTGCTGGTGGGTGGGAGGCGCTGGGAGCAGAGTGGGGGAGCAAATGGGGGGCTGCTGGTGCATTACTGTGGCTCTCTGGCAATGTACATTGGTAAATTCTGGCTCCTTCTCAGGCTCAGGTTTGCCACTCTTGCTCAAAGGGTGCTGCAGGAAATGGAACTGATGAGAGAATTCAGTAAGTCGTGCTCCTCCTCCTGACTTTTTTTACTGGCAATAGCCTAATATGATGGGCGTTGGGAGGTGCCATCTTTCAACTCAAGCACTGATCATTAAAAATGCGTGACCCCTTTGCCGACAGAGAGGGAGTTAGCACCAAGCTTCTACAATTCTAATTCAATTCCCATGTGGGTTGAGTTGGATGTGGTATTCTTCAGTTGAATAGTATTGTTGTGTGCTGCTTAAGGGCTGCTACCAGTAAATCCATGACAATTTGGGGCCGGATCCTCAACTGGTGTAAACCTGCATAGCTCAATTACTCGTTTCTAGTCTGCTTTGAAAGGTTCAGTCCTCTGGGATCCTTGGCTGAAATATACTAGTTAAATACCATTCCTATGTATTTGCTATTGTAATGTTCTTAAGTTTTTTTTTTTTACATTTAGAATTTTAGTCTATTCACTACTTCACTATCTTCTTTCCATGAAACCGTAAGAATCTAATAGTTTCCTCCTCCTAATGATACTATAAATCTTCTTACTTATTCAAATAGGTCCATTTTTTCCATTATATGCTTTTTAGTAATATAGCATTTGAAATGCAAAAGGTAGAAAGAAACACTGTTTTGTCACATTTCCTTTCACTCTCTAATTTCCACTATGGTGTTTTATAACATTTATTTGTATTCCATTCATCCCCTCTCTTCCAAACCAAACTTGTCTTTATAAAGTTGACTACTTTAACGTTTCCCCTTTTTGTTTAAAACTATCCTAATGGCACTTTGATCCAAATGGCTTCCTGCATTCTCCCTTTGCCTTTCTGTTTTCATGTCCTCTGTGTTACTTAACAACATGTCTGGCAATGTTCCTTTCCTTGTTGCTTGATGCTCATATTAAGTTAAAGAGCAATTTTGTACCACCTCCACAAACATACCTTCAGGCCTTTTCCTCTACTTAATTATTCAAGCATTGACTGGAATTCATTAACATCTACAATAAATACAACTTCGCTCTTTAACATGATTTTACCCCCCTATGCTATGGGAAAGTGCCTGGAGTAGACAAAGACTATTACATGAGCCTAGGATGCAAAAATAGTTTTTTCCCCTCCCCCTTTCAAGCTTCATTTTGATGCCTATTGAAACTCTCACCTGTTAAGTAGAAAGACTTTATTGTTTAACATTTAGCCTTTAATCTCAAAGGCTTACAAACTGTGGGTGAAATTCACCCTGGGCTAAGGACCAGCACAAGACCGATGCACCACTTAATTCTTGCTTTTAAGCGCTATTAAGTAGTGAATAGGTTTTGTGTTGACCTTCTTCCCAGAGATGACTTTCCCTCTACATCCATGTCACTGAAGATCCCCTGGGATGAAGGGCAGCTTCCAGCGGATGGATAGATGCACAACTGGATGGAATTGAGTGATATTTTGGCCACGGAAAAACATCCAGGACAAACTCTTGTTACTTTTCACATGTTCACATAGAGCAGATAGGACTTCATACATAGATGGATTGAATAGTATGTAGTTTCCCTTTAACTTAGAAAGGAGGAAGACTTAGCTGAGCTTGTTGGGATTCAAACCTTAGGGCTTACAGAATCTAGGAATTTCAAACCCTTCCAGTGCTGTACCACCCTCTCTGGCAGATATAATTGCACTCCACTTTTTTCTCTTTATTTTCCTTCCATTTCACCAAGCATCTGTGGTAGAGGTGACCCATTCCTGTTAGATCCATTGACAATCTGGCAAGCTGGTACTCTGGGTAGCAGTCATTTAATTTCCTTCACATTGACCAATGCCAGAACCGCATCTCTGAATGACATGGCAACAGTGGAAACAACCCCAACCAACAGCTATTGTCTGATCAATGCAGAGTTGCTTGTCAATAAAACCATACAGTCATTGATGAACAGGGCCGGCTCTAGGCACCAGCAAAGCAAGCACGTGCTTGGGGCAGCCCATTTGCAGGGGCGGCAGAGATCCAGCATGGGAGCTGAGAACCAACAGGGGGCCCTGGGAGCTGTAGTTCCTTGGTTAGCTCCCTGCCTATAGAGCCAGTCCTGGAGCAGGGAAAGAACTACATTTCCCAGCATCCCTTGGCCGCAATTAACAGGAAAAGGAGGGGGAAGAAGTATGGAACTGAAACCTCATGCTGCAGCTTGCTGTGAATGGTAGGGACAGAGCCAGCTCTAGGTTTTTGGCCGCCCACCACCCCAGCTCTGGGCTCCCCCCTCACCCCTGTGTTGCCCCAGCTCTGGACTCTCCCCTGCCCACACCCCCTGCTGCCCCAGCTCTGGCCCCCACCTGCACTCCCCTGCTGCCCCAGCCCTGGGCTCTTCCTCCCTGCCCCCACACCTGCACCTCCTGCCGCCCCAGCCCTGGGCTCTCCCCCAAAGAAAGAATTGGGTGGACTAAAGGGACAGTGGACCTCTCTATCTGAAGCCTAGCAAGGGCGATCCCACTAGAATTTAAAATGAAAAGTAAGGGAGGGGGGGCTCTACTAGGACCTGGGCAGCTTTAGATACAGTACCAGGCACGTAGGAGGATTTACACTTCTGAGCCATGGAAGCAGAAATTGACTTTTCTTTTCCAGATTTAGCTAATATTCAGAAAGGGAATCTAGCACCTGCCTTCCAGATTTGAACACCCTCAAAATTCAGGAGTGCTCAAGCTCAATTTGGGCAGCTATTACTTCATTTCTCCCAAATCAAATATACTGATCCATTGTAACTTGCTGTAGAAAAAGTAGAATAAATTGAGCAAGAAATGCTTCCCAGAGGTTATTAGGACTGGAATTGCTATTTTCAACAGCCATTGCCCTTTTTTTTTTTGTTTAGTTTGTTTTATTTGTTTAAAAGGAAGACAGTGATATTGCATTGGCAAATTCCCCATAGAAACAAAGAGTGGAACAAAAGAATAATAAAGGCACCTCAACTTTTCCTCATTTATGTAGGACAGTCTTATAATATGCATCCAGATATCCTCCAATCACACAAGCTGAAAATTGTTCCACTTTACTGCAGTTCTGTAACCATATGGGAACCAATCCTGTCTGTGTTCTGTGCACATCCAAAATTCTTGCTGAATGACCCACCCTGGAAGCGAGTTACCAGTGACCCAGGGCTGCGGTGGAAGAGGATGCAGTTGGGGGCGGGGGGGGGGAGAGCCCAGGGCTGGGGTGCGGGGCAGCCAAAATTTTTTTTGCTTGGGGCAGCAAAAAACCTAGAGCCGGCCCTGTTGATGAAGCACCAGACTTTGCTCATTTAGAGATCTTGAGGCCTTAGTAGGTGTGCAATAGGGCCCTACTCCCACTATGTGGCTTGCATAGGGGCCAGGCTCAATCCCTATTCTTATGCTCCTGACATGCAGGGGTCAGGAGGATCTAGCACAGGGGTTTTCAAACCGGAGGTCAGGAACCCTCAGGGGGTCATGAGATTATTACATGGGGGGGTCATGAGCTGTCAGCCTCCACCCCAAACCCCACTTTGCCTCCAGCATTTATAATGGTGTTTAAATATATTAAAAAGTGTTTTTGATTTATAAGGCGGGTCACCCTCAGAGGCTTGCTATGTGAAAGGGGTCACCAGTACAAAAGTTTGAGAACCACTGACCTAGCACCATCTGTGGTGCTAGATTCTAGCACTGTAATCACCGGAGCATTTTTTCTTCTCTCATGCACATAGCTCTTGATCTTGTTCCCCACAGTGAAGTCAGTGACAAGATTCTCATTTGCTTCAGTGGGAGCAAGATTAGGCCTGCAATTTTGTGCTTATATAAGCTACTGTTTACTATTCAGTGGCTTCATAAGATGCAAAGCTGGTTAGAATGTTTTTAATGTGTTTACCATCCTAGTTGTATGTGGTTAGCTCCTCATCTGATGAGATTTTTTTTTTTTAATTTGCCTCTTAAAAAGCCTTATACCTTTTATTGACTGAGTGAAGCCAGGGTTATATTAAAGGGGAGACCAGTTATATTAAGGGGGACCTGGAGGTAGTGAACCTAAAAGCAGAGGGAGAGCTCCCTCCCCTTTCCTTGTCTTGAGGGACCACGACTCTAATTTCCTCCTCGGCTGGTACAAAGCAACCTCCTACTCTTGGTTTCGCTTCACTTTAATCACCGGAGGCAGTCAGGGCCGGCGCTTCCACTCGGCAACCGTAGGCAGTCGCCTAGGGCGGCAGGATTTGGAGGGGCGGCATTTTGCCGGCCTTGGCGGAAATTCGGCGGCGGGAGGTCTTTCCGCTCTGGGGCTTCGGCGGAAATTCAGCGGCGGGTCCTTCACTCGCTCTGAGACCCGCCGCCGAAGTGCCCCGAAGATGCGGAGCGGAAGGACCCCTGCCGCCAAAGACCCCAGGCCCCCTGAATGATCAGAGGAGGAGCGCTGCCGCCTAGGGCGGCAAAAACCCTGGCGCTGCTCCTGGGGGCAGCATGTGGCAGATCTACTCATCACACTGAGCCTTCAGCTCCCATCTTTCTACATTTCTTTAATGATATTCCATTCTACAGTAGAGTTTCATATAATGATATTGACAGATGATTTAAGGAATTTGACTGTGTAAACTCCAGGCCAGTAGTTGTCTAGAGATGCCCTGTACACATGGTACCAGCTGAAACAGCATCACCCATTTAAAAAATAGCCACATATCATGTTTTTGTTTTTACATTTTATCCTTAAGAACGTAGACTGAGCTTCCACATCTGCATGTTAATTTAAGCAATAATGATTGAGGTGCAGAGCATTTCCTGGGGATTAATAGCCATTTGGGGTGAATGCCTCTTGGTGCAGTTGAGACCCTCAAGCCCCCAGACAGCCATTAATCTCCAGGAAATGCCCTGCACTTCTATCATTATTGCTCACATCAATATGCAATCCTGAATGCCAGTGCTCTGTCTACATTCCTGAGGATAAATCCTTAGCATTGAACAGAAGCTGCGTACATTTTCCCCCTGTTATTGACAGAACCTTATGAAAAATTCTACTTCTGGATAAATTCTTCATCCCCCTGATTTTTTGTTGTTACATTTATCAGAGAAGATTTGCAACCTGTGCATTTATATACATATGTCTAGTGTACATTTTGGCTGCTTCCATCAATGGTTATAAATCAATTGAAATACAGCAGAACCTCAGAGTTACGAACACCCAAGATACAAACTGACTACATACCTCATTTGGAACCGGAAGTATGCAATCAGGCAGCAGCAGAGACCAAAAAGGAAAAAAGCATGTACAGTACTGTACTATTAAAAGTGAACTACTAAAACATAAAGGGAAACTGTATTAAAAAAAAAAGAGAGACAAGGTATGGAAACTGTTTCTGTGCATGTTTCATTTAAATTAAGATGGTTAAAAGCAGCATTTTTCTTCTGCATAGTAAAGTTTCAAAACTATATTAAGTCAATGTTCAGCTCTAACCTTTTGAAAGGACTACCATAATGTTTTGTTCAAAGTTGCAAACATTTCAGAGTTGCAAACAACCTCAATTCTTGAGGTTGTTTGTAACTTTGAGATTCTACTGTATGCCACTGTTTGAAATATTGCAGTACTTAATGGGGGGAATCCTGGCCCTATTGAAAAGTCAGGATTTCACTCATTTAAATTTTCATGGATTCATATATACACACTGTATAAAAGAAACAATCAGAACGATCTAGTTTATATTGAAACTTGAGAGCCAAATCCTACAGTCCTTTCTTAGGCAAAACCTCCATTGTAGTCAGTGTGTGTGACTTTTCCTTGACTGATGAAATACTGCAGAACATGGCCCAAGAGAACCTGTCAGTCCATGGAAAGGACATACTGACCATCGCTTTTGCCTCCAATCCCACCTCAAAAATAAGATCCAGAGTATCTCTAGCTATGTGAATCCAAAAACCACATAGGACAGTCACATGGCTGTCCTGCTGACCATGGGAGCTTAAGTTGGCCCTCAGGGATTGTCATCCATTTGGAAATTGAAGTCACCCAATTAGTTCAGGCAACCTCAGTGGTTCTGCAGAAAGAAATGTTGTCAACTCAAGCAGGGACTCTGTGGTGTAGTGAACTGTACATCAGTGTGGTACATAGTGCCCCTGCTTCACCCTTCTTAAGATTCCCATACAAGGTGGTCACACCTTCAAATCTAGTGGTGTTGGGGCTGCATTCAGAGCCAGGTGTAAACAGCACTGTCTCACCATCTCTCTCATGGCTTATGTTGAACAGACTTCTCGGGCAGGGTCATCTGAGCCTGCAGCGTTGGCCAGCTGGGTTTCAATTATTCCTGGAAAGCAAGGGTTGCCATCCATATTTTATATCTTGTATGCTAATGATAATGTTAGCCACCTGTCCTGTATTCAACTGCATGAAATGAGGAGGCAGGAACACTGTCTGCTAACCCAAGATGAGCTGGCAGGCATAGCCAGTGAGGCCAATGTTAGATGCCACATTCTTGGCATATGCCTAGTCTATCCCACTCCACTATGACAGGACTTAAGCCTCCCACAAACTATGCTCACTCTGGATTATCAAAGCAGCACTGCAGGGTAGGAAGCTGTCAAAGAGAAAATTCAAGCCCCTTCCTTATTTCAAAGATTGTTTTAACCATTAGCTAGCACACACCTGCGCCCTGTTCCACATAGTGGACCCAATTCTGCTCTCAGTTACAGATAGGCAACTGCACTAAAATCAGTGCAGAGAATTTTTCAGAGACACCATAAAAGTACCTTTGTAATATCAATTATTCTTGCGGGTTCCGGCAGAGAATTACAGAATGTTTTATAGACATTAGGCTATTCATGAGTGTTGTGTGTGCCCTGAACCTAAACATTATTAGCTTGGGGGCATAGGTAAAATTAAATTCTAGCTTTTTAATCCGATTAATTTATTAATCCTCTCTTCACATCTATGAGGTAAGTGGGCAAGTTTCCTTATCCCCATTTTAAGGTCAGAGCAATTGAGACAGAAAGGTAAAGCGACTTACCCAAGGCTGTGTGGTGAGGCAATGGGGACAGCTGACTTGCCACCCTGTGGTCACCACTCCCAGACTATCCTGCCTTTCTAGCTGTGATAAAACTAGCAGCTGCTTTTAGTACAAGCTGACGTGCAGAGATAACAGCACCTGAATCTACATGACAAGGGCATTATGGTCGCTCAGTCTAATGATATGAGCTCTGTGACTCTGCTTTCCATTTTAAATGCAGTTAGTTAAGGGGTGATGTGGGGCAATGGAATTTGCCTTTCACCTGTGGAAATGCATGCTCAAATACTAGTTTAGGCCATGAGTGAAAATTAGTTTATTTCATCCCAGCCGTGTGTTTATAAATGCCATAAAACCACTATACAAAACGGCAGCAGGGGCCCAAGAGTGGCCTAGCCTGGGGTGAGTCAGCAGAGATGTGCATGGAACTGTCACCTGGCACTGCACTGTGCTGGAGCTACCATTAGTTCACTTTTTAGAGCATTCAAGTCACTCCTAATTCACACTATACTAGCAGTAGCAAAGATTTTTCAGTGGCACTAAGGGCAGTTAGGTGTCCCATTCGTGCTTACTGTCAATGGGATTTAGGATCCTAACTCCCTTAGGGACCTCTGACAATCCTGGCCTAAAATATCTTTGATTCTGTAGTAGCATTAGGGTGTGTATATGTGCGAGGTCTCTCCCACTCCTTTCTCCTGGTCTCCTTTAATAGCTCAAAAAAGAACACATTTTACTCCTGCCAGGGTATGACATTCCAGGTGCAATCTAGACTAGTGAGGGGCTGTGTTACCACTTGCCCTGCAACCTGGGGCGCCTCACAATGCTTTGCTGCTGTAGCTGCCAACATGGGCTCCTCATAATCATCCTGCAAGCATGCAGTTCACACTTTGAGGCTTTGTCTACAATACCGCAGTAAGTCGATCTAAGTTATACAACTCCAGCTACATGAATAAGGTAGCTGGAATTGACATAGTTTAGGTCCACTTACTGTGGTGTCTACACCACACTGGGTCGATGGGAGAGTGTCTCCCATTGACTTACCTTACTCTTCTTGTTTGGGGTAGAGTACCGGGGTTGATCAGAGAGTGATCTGCAGTCAATTTGGCGGGTCTTCACTAGGCCCGCTAAATCAACCCCCGGTGCATCCATTGCCAGAGTGTTGATCTGTCGATAGTGTAGACATAGCCTGAATGTCTGTGGCTAGCCACAGCCCTGGTCCAGCAACCTGTTAGCAAATACCAGCTACACTCTGGCTTCCAGCAGCCTTGGTTACTACCTGCAGGGTGACCCCAACACACTCCAGTCCTGGATTTTCCCCAAATAACATATATTTTACACTATCCAGCCCTCTACTGGACTGTCCAGATAGATGAGGTCCATTGCTCATCTAAGATGATCAATATACAACAGTCTATTACCTTAAATGAAGTTACCCAAACAATTCACAACAGTGGATTAACTGAGTTTTAATTAAAGAGTAAAACAAGTTTATTTAACTACAAAGAAATAGATTTTAAGTGAGTACAAATATAAGGCATTAAAGTCAGAAATGTTTACATAAGAAATAAAAGATAAAACACTTTTTAAACTTAACAAACTAGACTTGGTTCAAGGTGCAATTCTTACCACAGGTTCCCAGTAACATTACTGACCAAATTCTGAGGCCACAATCTGCTCCCAAAGGCTGTTTATTTTGACTTATGTGAAAAAGAGAGAGATGGATAGGTAGAGATAATGTGGGGTGTTTTTGCCTCCCACTTTTATAGTTCAGTTATATTTTGAAATCTTTGAATTGCATTTTCCTGAGGTTACCCCTAGTTAAAGTTCATTCAAAAAAGGTGACATGGTATCTGGCGGTGAAAGAGGATGCATGCTTTTTCTTCTCACCTCTGTTTGCTGAAATGCAGATTTTCCTTTTCTCCTGTCTAACCCTTCTTGCTGTCTGAGGACCCTGTTTACAACTTATATGTAAACTGAAGTAAACACACATTCTTTATTTAGGACATACTTGACCAGTCCTGCCTACTCAAGGCTACGTGGGTTTGAACATGTGCCATCAACATCACTTAGGGGGAATTCATAACTCTATATATAATGTTGCCACACACTTTGTACCATGATACTATTGACCAACAAGTTATTAGTTTTACATGATAACCTCACAAGGCATATTTTGTACAAAGTTTATTACAGTGGTGTAATGGGTGTAAATACAGGGCTGTATTCAGTCACATAGGGCTAGCTTTGTTGTTGTGCCATCCCATTGCAGAGTGTCAGATCTACCATCCAGGTTTGACAGATTTTTTTAAGCTGCGTAGCACAAAAAATGACTTGATAAAGGGAAAAGGCTTCTACTTGCTAAGGGTATGTGCACAGGCTAGCTTGAATCCAGCTAGTTTAACAACACCATTGAAGACAGCACAGCCTGAGTAGTACAAGCCTGGTATGGATCCTGAGTTCGTGCCTGCTTCACTAACCCACTCTGAAGCCTCCACCCCACTGTCTTCACTGCTATTGTTATTGGCGCTAGCTAGATTCAAGCTAGCTGTGGTAGATTAGCCTGTGCATAGCTTTGGTTGTGCAGACATACCCTAGGAATAATAAACTATTCCACATGTCCCAGTTTAACTCATTCAGAGGTCTTGTGATTAAGACTCAGGAGACTGGATTCAGTTCCCAGCTGTAGCATAGACTCACTGTGTGACCTTTGGGCAAGTCACTTAAAGTCCGTAAAACGGAGATGAGAACACTGCCTTTTTCACTCTTCTTTGTCTTGCCTATTTAGCTTATAAGCCCTTTGGGGCAGAGTCTGTCTCTTACTATGTTTCTACACAGCTTTTACCATATGGTGCTCCAATCATGGATGAGGCCTTTGGATATTACAGTACTACAAATAAATAATAATTGTCTGTTGTGGTGGTGGGGAGTTGGATGGCAGTCACCCAGTTGGAAGATCCCACTGACTTTTATGGAGAGTTCTAGGGGAAAATAAAGCCATTTTTAAAAGTTGGAAAAAATATACAGCAAAGATCACAAAACTGGCTATGATTTCTAGATAAGTACCTTCTTATCGTGTGGGAGCAAAAAAGATGCAGATAAAATAGCAAAATGTTAGTCAGTCAATCAACTTTGTTTCTAGGATGGCACAGTCTCTCCTTTCTGCAAGGAGATACTGCTTTTTGTGCAGGTTCTCGACAGTAGACAAGCAGTGATGGGCAGAAAAGGCTTTCTTTTAAACATTCATCAGAGGGGTAGCCATGTTAGTCTGGATCTGTAAAAAGCAACAGAGAGTCCTGTGGCACCTTTAAGATTAACAGATGTATTGGAGCTTTCGTGGGTGAATACGCATGCGTCTGACGAAGTGGGTATTCACCCACGAAAGCTTATGCTCCAATACATCTGTTAGTCTTAAAGGTGCCACAGGACTCTCTGTTGCTTTTAAACATTGTAACTTGGGCCTGATTTAACTCAAAGGTAAGTCAAACTGTTTTTGAAAGAATTAAACTTGGATCAAATTGAAAGCAGGAGAGCAGCCCAGATTCTGGCTTCCACACGGATGTGCAGAGTTTAAATTACCATGAAATTAACACCACTGAAAGCATGAAGGCATTTAAAAAGAGATGGTGGATTGTAGTTCAAATTGCACTGTTACCTTACAGAAACACGTGATAACATAATGAATGTGCTGAGATGTAATTTTTTCTTCTGTTCTACTGGGAAACTGAAAATTCAAGGGACGCCAGCAGTAGCAACTTCTGTCTTCTGAAATTACATTCTTGTTTATGAAAAGTTTACATTTTTGACAACCAGTTAAAGATAAGTCCCTTTAAAAATCAATTAAACACAGAAAACAGGAGCATGAATGAATCTTCAGGAAGAAGCCACACATTTTCAGGAAAAAAAGAACAATCCACAGAGAACAGCCTTGGGCAGCTGAGTGATGTGTGGAATATTTGATTGCTCCCCATACAGGCAATTCCTTCGTTTTGTCCTGCAGCAGACACACAGAGCCTTAGATTGCTTAAAAAATAAATCTGCCTGGACCTACATCACAGAATAAAATTACTTCCCCTAGATATAAAATGAGGGGCAGGGGTGTAGAATTTTTTCAAAAGAAAATAAGATTCTTAATATTACTTTAAAATACCAAGGCATTTCTTTATATTGCAACTCAATAGGAGAACCTTTAACCACAAAAATTGATCTGTTTATGGACTCAGCGGAAGTTATTCTGAACAAACACTTTTTAATTACCCATGGCTGTTCTCAGTGTAGTTTTCCAGATTCACCCATAGATGAAGTACCACATCTCACTTCAAGTAAAAGAGAAAAAAATCAGAGTAAGGGTAATCTTTTTCAGAAAACTAAAAGAAGCATTTCCTAGAGAGAGTATCCACAGATATAACGCAGGAAAGCATTACTGGGAAAAGTCCCACTGATTCCAAGCAATGATAAATAGTCAAAACTTTCAAAAATGGGCTCTTGGACTCCTTAATAAGTTGCCTGTTTCTCAAAAGTGTTCAGCATTCAGCAGCTCCCATTAGGGTCAATGGAAGATGCTGGTGCTCAGCAATTTTGACAATCAGATCCTCTTACTTAGGTGCCTAAGTAAGGGTTAGGTGCCCCACATTAGGTGCTTATTTTTTAAAGTGTGGCTGACGTTTCTGGACCAAATTCTTATCTCAGTTACATCTTCTTCTTTTGTATGGCTGGTGCAGAGCAGCAACTACAATTTCACCTGAAGTTGATCTAGCCAAATGGCTACATCAGGAATAGCAGAATTTATTGCAGTAATGCATGCTTCATATTTATAAATTGGGAAGTAGGTAGTGATATGTTCGATGGTCTGTTGTGGGGAACCAAACTCGAACACTGGGGAGTCCTTGATTTTCCATTTGTGCATTAGATGTGTGCATCTACTATGGTTGGTTTGAATTCGGTTCAGAGTTGACCAAGATGACCGTGGAAGGTCAAACCTAGGAACCTTCTGAATGGGATCCAGCACAAGGTGCTTATTTTTAAAGTCTCGTTTAGCCCAATCTGCTTTCCAAGCCTCCTTCTGATCGTAGCCTGATTTCTTGAGGCTAAACTAATGTTCCCAGAAATGCTTGTGGGACTTAAGACGTTGGGGGTCATTGTCAAGGTCTTGGTGGATAGGAAGGCATCCATTTTCCTGGATTCACTGAGCTGCGCGGAATGTTGCAGCAGTTCGGCGTATCAGCGAGGGAGCGATGTTAGACAGAACAGGTAGCCATGGTGTTGGAGTCGACGTAAGGATCCCTGTGATGCACTGCATCACTGTATTCAGCTGTGTATCCACAAGTCGCGTGTGGCTGCATCTGCTCCATACCAGTGCACAATATTCAACTTGGACAAATCAGATGTCTTCAAGTCACCAGGGCCTGATGAAATGCATCCTTGAATACTCAAGGAGCTGACTGAGGAGATATCTGAACCATTAGTGATTATCTTTGAAAAGTCATGGAAGATGGGAAAGATTCCAGAAGACTGGA
Source organism: Terrapene triunguis (assembly GCF_002925995.2). Taxonomy (NCBI): domain Eukaryota; kingdom Metazoa; phylum Chordata; order Testudines; family Emydidae; genus Terrapene; species Terrapene triunguis. The sequence continues at coordinate 15,035,502 of NW_020664448.1, forward strand.
AAAGGGCAAATATAGTGCCAATCTATAAAAAGGGAAATAAGGACAACCCAGAGAATTACAGAGCAGTCAGCTTATCTTCTGTACCCAGAAAGACACAGGAGCAAATAATTAAGCAATCAATTTGCAAACATCTAGAAGATAATAAGGTGATAAATAACAGTCAGCATGGATTTGTCAAAAACAAATCATGTCAAACCAACCTGATAGCTTTCTTTGACAGGGTAACAAGCCTTGTGGATAGGGGGGAAGTGGTAGATGTGGCATATCTTGACTTTAGTAAAGCTTTTGATACTGTCTCGCATGACCTTCTCGTAAACAAACTAGGGAAATGCAACCTAGATGGTGCTATTATAAGGTGGGTGCAAAACTGGTTGAAAAACCTTTCCCAGAGAGTAGTTATCAGTGGTTCACAGTCATGCTGGAAGGGCATAAAGAGTTCGGTCCCGCAGGGATCAGTTCTGGGACTGGTTCTATTCAATATCTTCACCAATGATTTAGATAATGGCATACAGAGTACACTTATAAAGTTTGCAGACGATACCAAGCTGGGAGGGGTTGCAAGTGCTTTGGAGGACAGGATTAAAATTCAAAATGATCTGGAGAAATGGTCTGAAGTAAATAGGATGAAATTCAATAAGGACAAATGCAAAATACTCTATTTAGGAAGGAATAATCAGTTGCACACATACAAAATGGGAAATGACTGTCTAGGAAGAAGTACTGCGGAAAGGGATCTGGGGATCATAGTGGACCACAAGCCAAATATGAGTCAACAGTGTAATGCTGTGGCAAAAAAAGCGAACATCCTTCTGGGATGTATAGCAGGAGTGTTGTAAGCAAGACATGAGAAGTAATTCTACGGCTCTACTCTGTGTTGATTAGACCTCAACTGGACTATTGTGTCCAGTTCTGGGCGTCACATTTCAGGAAGGATGTGGACAAATTGGAGAGTCCAGAGACAGCTTATTCTTTTGACAACTCATTAAAGATAAATACCTCAAGAACAATGAAACGTCAAGTTAAAATGGATCATTACTAGTTTGTTGGCGGTAAAGTGAAAGCAAAGTTGTGCTTATGCTAGGCTTGAGTCTCACCTGTTAAACAGGTACAATGTTCCTTTATTTTACACCATCAAGACAGGAGCTGAGGAATGTCCACCCAGTAGTAATACTTTGGAGGGCAGAACTATTGTTTACTCTAGATTGGTTCAAAATATCAAGACTTTGGGACATTCTTTCATGTACAGTTTGCAAAGGATGTTGATGACTAGGCTGCCTTAGAGATTGTCTAAATACAAAGTTGCATGACTTTAACTTAAAACAAGATTATTTTTTAACTAATTTTGTTAAACTGATGCAAAAGGCTGAGTGGACACTTGGGTTTAAACTAGTGTTATTTCAGTTTATCTTAAGTTGATTAGGAACAAAATTAAACCAAGAAAGTAGTAGTAAACTGAAATTGAAGGGGTGTGCACTTGTTTAACCAGTGCAAGTTTCTGTGGAGATAGTACCTCAAAGAGGCAACTAGCCATAATGGAGTAACTATCATTTTGCTGTTGGATTGGCCAGAAAACTAACTCTTTTTTGTGAGTTTGCCTGTTAAAACTGGTAACCCTAGACTCAATGCTTGGTAAAGTATGGGGAGAAAAAGCTATGGGCCATATGCTCCCTTTGCTATGCAGCCCTTAATCTCATGTAAAAAAAGCATAAAGGGTCCATTCAGAAAGGAAATACAATGACATAGTAAGTTTTCCTGCACTATATAGTTTCCACCCACCTCTCCAAGAAATTCTCAATAATGGGGCAAGAACAGAAAGAAGAGAAGCAGGGCAGGGGCATGTGGCACGATCCTTCCAGAAAAGGGTGCAAAACGGGACCCCAAACCTTTTGCATTACATCTGCTGTGAGCAGCAGTAATTGTCACTATATGCTCTGTGAACCGGACTGGAGGGGCCACAGATGCACTGTCAGTATGGGTGGAGTCAGTGACAGCCTGGTAACTGTGCTGGGGCCAGGAATGATGCTGTGGTATAACAGACCCACCGTCTGCACTGAGACATGCCTGGTTTGGGCTCCTTTTTCTCACAGATCTTACTTTTTGTATTAATTGAACACAGGTGTGTGGCAGCCTCACTTTGAAATCTGGTACATTTTCGTCGCCCTACCAGCAGTTTGTTTAGGCTTCGTCTTAGTGGCTGTTTTCATGGCCATTCCTCTGCCCAATCTGTAAAGCCATTGGTCCCCATGTTCCAAGTGTGGCTCAGCTTTTACAGCAATGGAAGCTAATATAGCTAGATAGTTCCCTCCAAAAACACAGTTTTCCTGGTCTGACCACCTTTTCATAGAAGCCTAAGGGTGGATATGCCCACGTTTGGTGTTAGGGGTGAATCCTACAACATAAATAAATTACAGCCAAAGTCTGCCAGGAAAGTCAAATCTGGGTGACTTGTGAAATTCACAGGGTACACTGGATGTAATTTATCATACATTGATCAATTTATTTGTAAAATTTTGGGGAGTAGGAGAGGAAGAGAAGTCGCATGCAAATCTAGATCTTGTATATTATAATGTTGTATTAGGAGGCACTGTGGCCTAGTAGATAGGGCCTCAGACTAGCAGTGAAGAGATCTGGGTTCCTCTAATCCTGGCTGTTCCAATGATATTCTCTGTGTGTAACCTTGTGCGAGTCACTCCACTTCTGTAAGTCATGCCTATTTAGATTGTAAGCTCTCTGGGGGCAGGGACTGTATACCACCCTAGTGTTTGTGCAGCATCGAGCAAAATGGGGCCCTGTTCTCACGTGGTGCCTCTTGGCATTAATGTAACACAACTAATAATACATAGTGTATATTGTATTATATTTAGCAAATGATTATGTTCAGTGGTGCCCAACCTTATTACATAGGAGAGCCACATAAACCTAAGCACAATTTTGTGTGGGCCAAACAGATTCCACAAATTTTAATAAGATTTAAAGTCACCTATATTGATTTATATTTTAAGTTCAGCTTGTTTCATATGTATTTAAACAGGTGGTTTCTATGTACAGTATTGTCTATTTACACACTTGTATAAACTAAAATGATGTAAACATGATGACAAAATGCTAGTGAATCAGCCGTCAGTATATTGTGTTGAAGCAGGCTGTGGGCCCTATGAAATGCTCTGGTGGGCCGTAGGTTGGGCACCCCTGACGTAATCCATAGGAAGTGACTGAAATTACTTTAACGGGTGGGAAAGCAGTGGAACATTTAGAGCCAGACAACAGATGGTGTAGATGGGGGAGGTGAGGAGGGATTTCCCATTACATCTAACTCGCTCTAGCTGTTAGACTGATCCTGAGCAAAATACAGTTCTCCTCCTTGGGTGCCTCCTGTATAGTTATTGACTTTTAGTAGGGAGACTTGCTTTAGAAAATCGCCTTTTGCCAAATCAGTTCTGAAACTCCAAGCCTGAGAGAGATGGTTTAGATAGAGCTGGATTACATGGACTTCTTAATTAAGATAAACTCTAAATCCCAAGCTCTGCCCTGTTTAAAAAAAGGAGATGAAGGGTTGTTTGCTGCCCTTGATTACCTTATCTGGGTTAGTCAGGCCCTTCAAACTGAGTCAAAAGCAGTGAAACCAAGGAGGAGCTGCTCCCTTGGCAGCTATTCGCCCAGGGTCTTCTCATGAGCAGGGCCAGCTCCAGGCACCAGCAGAACAAGCACGTGCCTGGGGCGGCACATGCTAAGGGGCGGCATTCCGTCCATTCTTGGGGCGGCAGAGTCTGGTCAGCTTTTTTTTTTTTTTTTTTTTGCGCTTCGGCAGTTCGGGCGGTGGCAGTCTGAGTGGGTTTATTTATTTTTTTTCGGCTTGGGATAGCAAAAACGGTAGAGCCGGCCCTGCTCAAGTGTCATGTGGAAGCCCCAGGATCTCAGCTGGCATCTCCTGCTGTCCGAGCTCAGACTCCTGGCTGGTTGCCATGCAGCTCCAACGCTGTCCTGGGAAAGAAGAGGCCCGGACAGCGACACCTCTGAGGCTTATTGCTAATAAGTATTGTCTTTAAACCCTTCCTCTCCTGCCTGCAGCGAGCTGAGCCACCATGGGCCCTCCTGCCCCCCCCCCCCCCCGTGGCTTTGACTTTTCCCGCACAGAAAGGAGCACTGAGGCTCCTCTGCCCCCACGCAGGGCCCGGGACGAGCATGAGGGCTCTAGCCCCCCCGCTGCCTCTTCACAGGAAGGGCCCTGGATCTGCGGCTCAAGATCAGCTCCACCCACCTCACACTGCCCCGTGCCACAGTTGGGCTCAGTGCCTGGCGAGACTGCTGCTAGCAGCGGGGGACCTCCACGGCAGCAGGACCGGACCCCTTGGGGCGTGCGATGGCCCCTGCTTGCCCCACTTACAGCAGCAGCATCCCCTGCACTCCCACCTCGGCCACAGCCCCCATCCCTGTGCCAGCCCTGTAGTGTGGAGTGCCCTGCACCTGGCTGTGTATTACCCCTCTACCATGTGCCAGTCCCTAGCTTGCATGGTGCCTGCCCGCCTGGGACTCCTCCCTCATCAACAGTCCCTCTGTTTGGGGCTCTCTGCCTTTGTCCACACACCCCATTCCCTTAACTCAGTGGTTTTCAACCTGTGCTCCGCGCACCCTTGGGGGTCTGCAGACTATGTCCGAGCTTTCCAAAGGGGTCCGTCTGCACCTCCATTTGAAATATTTTAGGGGTCCACAAATGAAAAAAGGTTGACTGCCACTGCCCTGATCGTGCCCCCTTCCCCCCTGTGAGTCCCCCTCTCCTATGCATCCTCCCCTCCCCCTGTGAGCCTCCTTCCTCTATGCCAAGTATCAGAGGGGTAGCCATGTTAGTCTGAATCTGTAAAAAGCAACAGAGGGTCCTGTGGCAACAGAGGCGTCTGATGAAGTGGGCATTCACCCACGAAAGCTTATGCTCCCAATACTTCTGTTAGTGTTAAAGGTGCCACAGGACCCTCTGTTGCTTCCTCTATGCATCCTTCCATCCCCCCCCTCCCATTCCCTCTCCCCCATGCATCCTCCCCTCCCCGCGTTGTGATTTCCCCTCTCCTATGCATGCTCCACTGTCAGTAATACCCTCCCCCGTGGCTGCTGCTCCTCCCCATGCATGTTCTCCCTTCCCCCCTTTTGGGATGTTCCCCTCCCCCGTCGGGGATCCCCTTCCCTTACGCACGCTCCCGCCCCGTGCGTGCGTCTCCCCCTGCTCGATCGCTCCTAACTTACTCACAGGCTCCCCGTGCACGAGCCCACGCCCGCCCCCCAGGCCCCTGGCTCCGGTTCCGCCCCGCACGCGCCTCCCTGCAGCAAAGCGCTCTGGCGCGCGGGCTCCCCTCAGAGCGCCCGGCCGCCGCCGCCGAGGGGCTGCGAGCGGCGCGCGGGAAAGTTTGCAGTCACACCGCGCGCGTGGAGGGGGGGGGGAGGGAGCAGGGCAGTGGGGGAGGGACCTGGCCGGCTGCTCGGAGTCTCCTCCCCGCTCAGCCCGCGCCGACCCCTTTCCCCGCCTGCCCCAGCTCCTGGCGGGGCTGCCGGCCGGGGGCGGGCGAGAGATGGGGGAGTGGGGAGGGGGCTTTGCTGCCTCCAGCCCCGCCCGGCCGCCGCCCCGCAGCGCCTTCTGCCGGGGAGGCAGCGGGGGAGCGGGCGCGGGGCGGGGGAGCGCAGCCCATTAAAGCCCTGCCCGCCGCCGAGCACGGCTAGTCGGCAGCGCCGGGGCACCCGGGGCGGGAGGGAAGGCGGCAGCCGGCGCTGCCATGGGTAGCCCGGGGCCGGGGCGCCCCAGCCCATGCTAGGAGGAGCCGGGCGGGAGGCTGCCGGGGGCGCCCGGCGAAGCGGAGACGGGGGCGCGGGCGTCAGCGATGCTGGAGAATGGCTCGCTGAGGAACTGCTGCGAGCTGGGCGGGCGAGGGGGCTTCGGCTTGGCGGGGCGGGCGGCGGCGGCGGCCCGGCGGCCGGCCTGGGTGGTCCCGGCGCTGTCCAGCGTGCTGATCTTCACCACCGTGGTGGACATCGTGGGCAACCTGCTGGTCGTCATCTCGGTCTTCAAGAACCGCAAGCTCCGGAACTCAGGTGAGCGGGGGGCGAGCGGGCTGGACGGGGCCGCTTCGGGGCACGTTCAGAGCAAGCCCTGGACTCCGGCGTAGCCCTTGGCTGCCCGGCACCAGGCGGCTCCGCAAGTAGCCCCACGCCTGGGCTCCAGCCGGGCCAGCTAGGGGGGAACTTTATCCAACGGGCAGCCTTATACTCAGCCCGAAACTATACCGCTGCCCCTCCCTGAACCCTGACACTGGGCCACCTCCTAGAGCTCTGCCCCTCTGCCCCGGACCTCCCAACTCTGCTGAGCCCCACCACTCAGTCCTAAACCCACGACCCTGTGCTGACCCCGTAACCTGTGCCAATCCCTACACTCAGCCACCCGGCACTGGCGCCTAATGGGCATCAAAGTATATCTTAGCAACGCATCGGGTAATCTTTGTGCAGTGTATAATTCTGTGTATTTTATAAGGATGCAGGCTAATAAAATAGCGTTTAATGATTAACGGAAAACTTTCCCCCAAACTGATCAGGAGGGAAATCTCAGATTCAGACTTGTCTAAGTGTACTTTTGGGGGGGGGGGTGTAGGCGAGAGAGACTATCCACTGTCCACGGGTTTATCAAATTCACAGTAATCTTCATATTTATTAACCAACGTTTTCTGCCTCCTGCTTGGTCATCCTTAAACACCAAATAAAGGGGATTTTTCGAATCGTGTGTGTGTTTATTTCTTGAGGTGATGTAACTGATAAACTTTCTGTTTGCCTCCCAGTTTATTCATTTGGGGTTGGCTAAAGATGCAGGTGGCTAGAGATTTGTTTGCCCCACAGAACTAGACAGGGGGAGGAAATAAGTGGTACCCAGATGGGACTGCTCTGCCATGCCTCTTTTAGAATTGCTTCCCATTGTTGTTTTATGTCCCGTTGTATGGACTTTTGTTATACCACCTACCGTGCTGCCTACAGCTGGATTCAGCCGAACAGGAGTTCATTTATAAGTGCTAAAAAGTTAGATTGTTCATAAGATATTTGTACTCAGTCGACCGTTAGGTATATGGATGTAATGGAAGGTGTTATTATCCCCACTAACTGCAGTGAACGAGCTCGTTAGAGTTCCCATTACAAGCAGTTCCGGGATTGCACTGTTACTTCAGATCTTCAATAGCATTATTTTATGACGTGAAGGAACTCAGTCCTAAGTAACAAAACTTTGTCAAGACCAGATCCAAGTTAGACGCAGAATGCCCCATACCATCCCTATGCTAAATGGGAGACTACTTTAGTGCTACATGATCTCGGTGGAATTTTAGATCAAAGAGAGACATCGGGAGCCTCGCTATGAACCCTCCCTTTGTTAATAAAATATAGTTGGTAATATATCATTATTAAAGTACTTCAAGCATGCAGGGCTATTTCAGGGAGGTTCATTTCTTTTGCAAAGGTCTTTTCAGTGTTTTCTTGTTTCACATTCATTGTGGATAGTTCTTGAACTGAAGGGAATTGAGGAAAATTCAGTCCCCGTGTTAAATACAAAAGATGAAGTAGTGTGTAAAGAGATGACACTTCCGTTCATTAAATGTTTATCGTTGGTGCTTTAACTATCTGTATGCCTTCCTCCCAGTTGACAGTGCAATACACTAGGTTTCATTTACTATAAGAAAGGCTGAAATATCTCTTTATCTTATTTATTAATGTACCTGGTACAAATGGTATTCTTGTAGTTCAGCTGAAGCACAAGACTTGTACAAACATCATTTCAGATGTGTGAAACTCTGGTTTATGTAACTTGACACTAGTAACTGCTGTAGATATACTAATTAGACTTGAATTGAACAGTAGGAGCTAAGAACTAGGTTGCCTTTGCTTTTCAAAGAAAAATGCTTCTCTAGGAAGCAGAAATAAATGAAATTGGAAAGAATACAATATACACAGCTATCATTACTATTCTGTTATCATTTGGTCAATACTTAGATACTATTATAATTTTTAAAAAAGGAATCTAGCCTTTATCAGTTTCAGTAGGAAAAATAAGTCAAAGGGACAGAAAAATGAAAATATGGGAACATAACCTATCAGGAAGATATTGAACTGAAAAAGGCATGATGCTGAGTTTTCATCTAAAAGCAGTTTTCTTTTAGCAAATGACTGTGTTTAGTCATCAATTGCTTAGTAACTTGATAACATGATTATATTTTAAGGGCAGGATGTAGCTTAGAAAGCCATATAATATAGTATGATTAAAACAATATGCTTCTATTGGGCTTTACTCCATGTAGAAGTCTAATTAGTTAGGAGGAAGATAATGACATTCCTCCATATTTTAAAATTCCTCCTATTACTCTGAGGCCACCCTTACCTCTGCTGATGAGAAAGTACTGTAAGTGGGGAGAGAAAAAATTACAGCAACCTACCAGTCCTTAGACAAATAGATCTATCACTTATCAGAGCCCATAGATATGAATCACTGTAGCTTTGCATGACCCAAAGACTGAGAGAAGTGTCAGTTCTGCTCTGAATAACCTTGGGGATCTGGGAGTACACTGCTGTGACTAGTGCTCATTGGTTGATGAAAACGAATAGATCTTTGTTCACTCATCTTTGTAAAGCTCAGATGGACAGAAACATCAAATCATAGAGGAGGAAGGATGATCAGGACTTCTGTCTAGGTAGGGTGATATGGTTTGCTTTGTTCATTTTACAGTGCAAAGAAGTTACTGGTGAATATGATAGTGAGAATAAACTTAAATTTAATTATCAAAGTGCATGGTGGTATCATAAGATTTCACTAGTGACAAGCATTAGTTTCATAATAGAATTATTAATGCATATTATTAGGTCCAGTAGTGCCCACAATGTGCTAGCAACAGTTTACAATTCATGAGGCCAAGCAACATGCTGAGGGTCAGGGAGAGGGACACCATAAACATATTTATTTTGAACATACATATTCTCCTCTTAACCTTAAATATTTATCTACATATGACTGTCCCACAAATTCATTTTTAGGCATCAGGAAGAAATGACTCTTAAGGATGGATTTGGGGGGTAAAGATAGGTAGTGGCTTATGGGTCAATTCAGTCAGATTTCCATGTGTAGAATGCAGAATGAAAGAAGGTGTGAAGATGACTGGGAGAATCAGAGAAATGGACATTCAAGACTATCACCATTAATGTCGTAGTGGAGAAGGTGAGGAATGCTAAGAATCAATTACTTTGAAGGTGAAGGGAAGAAGAGAGAAGAGGCAGGAGTTGGAAAGATAGGTGGGTCAAGAGATGACTTTTTGAAGAGACTGGAGCATAGATTTATAGAATCATAGAAATGTAAGGCTGGAAGGGACCTTAAGAGATCATCTAGTCCAGCCCTCTGTGTTAAGGCTCTGTTGGAGCCTATTTCAGTGCTTAACTATCCTTATAGTTAAGATATTAGGAAAAACTTTCTAATCTCCCTTGCTGCAGATTAGGCCCATTATTTCTTACCCGACCTTCAGTGGAGATGGGGAACAATGGATCACCATCCTCCTTGTAACAGCCCTTCACATATTTGAAGACTTATCACATTCTCCCCACCCACCCCCATCTTCTTTTCTCAAGTCTAAATATGCCCAGTGATTTTAACCTTTCATTCTAGGTCAGCGTTTCTAAATTTTTATCATTTTTGTTGCTCTCCTCTGTACTCTCTCCAAATTGTCCCCATCTTTCTGAAAGTCTGGTGCCCAGAACTGGACACAGTACTCCAGCTGAAGCCTCACCAGTGTCAATAGAATGGGACAATTACCCCTGTGTCTTACATACCACACTCCTGTTAATACATCCCAGAATGATAAGCCTTTTTCACAACTGCATCACATTAACACATATTCATCTGTGATCCACTACAACTCCCAGATCCTTTTTTCAGCAGTACTACTGCCTAGCCACCACATTTTAGAGTTGTGCATTTGACTTTTCTTCCTAAGTATAGTACTTTGCACTTGTCTTTATTGAATTTCATCTTGTTGATTTTGAGTATCTTTGTAATTGTGAAGGGAAGGAGCAAAGGAGAGTCAGATATTGAGGAAGGTCAGGAGGCGGTGAGAGTGGATGGCAATGGATGGCAGAAACAAGAGGGGATGGGGTCACTGAGACAGTGGAAGGGTTAGAGGAGGAGAGCAGGCCAAAACTTTGGTGTAGGTGACAGGGGAAAAGGAGGACAGGGTGCTGGGACAGAGGAAATAGGAGGAATTTTGGTCACCACTATATAGAAAAGATGTAGAGAAACTGAAAAGGATCCAGAGGCAAGCAACAAAGATGATCAAAGGGATGGAATGCAAGCCTTATGAGCAAAGGCTGAAGGAACTTGATATGTTTAGTTTGGAAAAGGGCAGATTAAGGGAGGCAGGGGAGACATGATAGCAGTCTTAAAATACTTGAAAGGCTGTCATAAAACAGATGGAGAAAAATTGTTCTCTCTTGCCACAGAAGGCAGGACAAGAGGCAATGGGTTCAAACTACAGCATAGCAGATTTATATTAAATCTCGGGAAAAACTTCTTAACTGTAAGAACAGTAGGACAATGGAACAAACTGTCTTGGGAAGTTGTGAAAGCTCCTTCACAGGAGCTTTTCAAAAAGAGGCTGGATAGCCATCTGTCTTGGATGGCTTAGACACAACAAATACTGCATGTTGGCAGGGAGTTAGACTAGATGACCCTTGCGGTCCCTTCTAACTCTATGGTGGGAAAGACCACTTCAGATCTTGACTACCTTCTCTCTGAAAAAGCTGGAGAACTCTTGTGTGGAGACAGAGGGAGAGTTTTAGGGTGTGAGCTGAAGGTTGCAACTAAGCAGTGTGGATTCGGGGAATAAAGAACCCAAGTTCAATTACTTTAACTAATATCACTAATAACCTTCTCTTCAGGAATCAAGATACCATTATGTCATATCCCCCAGATTTAGACACACTATTCTGTCTCAGGTTTTATACTAAGATCCCAATAATTACAAATTGTTTAATTATGAATCATCCACCATACAATTAAGGAATGATCAAAAGCAAATGTTTCACAGCCTTCATATAATGTGAGGCTCACAGAACTGAGTGAAATAAAATGTCCCATTAGCCTTTATATAGAAAAGTGTAGGTTGGTATTGATGTTCAGCAGAAGAGGAGAGTGAAGAGAGTGTGGGGCATTGGTAGGACTGATGCTTTTAGGGCCTGATCTTTCTGTCCTACTACAGTGGGAGTTATAAATAAATAAAGATATCCTATATCTCCTAGAACTGGAAGGGACCTTGAATGGTCATTGAGTCCAGCCCCCTGCCTTCACTAGCAGGACTAAGTACCGATTTTGCCCCAGATCCCTAAGTGGCCCTCTCAAGGATTGAACTTACAACCCTGTGTTTAGCAGGTCAATGCTCAAACCACTGAGCTATCCTTCCCCCCCTTTGGGCAGCATTACAACTGCAGGCTTGAGGTACATACTAAAGTCTGTTTCTCAATTGTGCTTGGGGGAAAGGGAGTGAATTTGTGAAGGCTTTTCTTACTAATTCATATCCTAATTGGTATGACTCCGCACCACTTGTTCATTTATGTAACTCTAGCCAGCCTTTTTGTAAGATCCTGAGCAATTTCTGATCTCTAGACATGGTTGAATTTACAGAAATTAGTGCTTTTATAGTGTCTAATTTTGGAGGAGAAATAATTTTATCCAACCTGTTGCAAAATTAAACAAAACTTCATATGTGGGAATGATCAAATAAGTTAACTTGTTCTGTTTGACATAATGTACTGAGTTTTCAGAAGTGACTAATGATTTTGGGTGCCTCAATTATCGTGTGCCAAACTTGAGATATCTTTAAAGGGGCCTCATTTTCAGCTGAACAATCACCCTCAAAAATCAGGTCTCATTAAGGTCACTAGTCACTTCTGAGACTTTCAGTCCCTATTTATATAGACATAGATAACTCTACTATTCCAACCCCAAACTAGCTCTTATATAGATACTAGTGCTCTCGAGATGAGAGAGACAGAGACAGGATCATAAGCAGCAGCTAGCACAATGGAACTCTGATCTTGAAGAAAATAAAACATTCCTGCACCTGGTATTTTAACAATTCTGGCATTCAACTTCATACTGAATAAACTTTAAAAAATGTAATTGTGTCTTGTGCTTTTCTTCATTTTTCCCATTTCTCATCATTCACACCACATTCTTTCCTTCTTCTTTACATATGGGTGTATATTCTCCTCCATTATTATTTGTAGCCTTCTCTTAGTCCTCATCTCTCCCTACATCTCCCTTCTTTTCCCCCCTGCATTGTGTTCTCTCCCTTCTTTTCCACGTTCTCTCTCACATCTAATTTCCACTCTCTGTATCTCCTTTCCTTTTCCCCATCCCAGGCTCTCTGCGCCTCTCCTTCCTTACCCACTCAATTGTACTGCTACTCTTTTCTAGCCACCAACATCAATCTGTCATCTCACCTCTACATTCCCCCACGTGTCTCCTTCCCTCACCCCTTCCCATCCCCAAAACACTGATCCGTTACAGCATTCTGTTTCTCTCCCTTTCCTCCCTCCATCAAGACTCTCTCCCTCCTTTCCCTCCACTAGCCCACTCTTTCTACCCATCGTTAGTAAGCTAAACACAGTACATCTCTGTTGTCTTCTGGGAGGTGGGATGGGAGAAGATTCCCAGTGCCATGTTCTCTTCCATGTGAGCTGGTTCAAAAAGTAACTACAGTTGAGTCACTGATTTTGAGACATTAATTTTAATGAGCATTGGGTGCCTAATTTTTCAAGATCTAGGCCTAAGTGATAATGACTGAAATCTTTGCCCTATTTAAGTCAATGGGAGTTTTGCCATTAACTTCAAAGCGCCAAGATTTCACCCAGTGATAACAATTTAATCCACTTCAATGTTGCTGGAGAAGGGTGTGTATCAAAAGCTAACACTTTGACCAAACTTTATTTATTTTGTGCCAAATACTAGAGCTGGCATAAATCAGCATAGCTCCATTACAGTAAATAGATATATGCCAATTTACATCAGCTGAGGATCTGATCCTTTATTTTTATTTATTTTTTAAAGAGGAAGCTAGTCAAAAAGACCCTAACATTGAAAATAAGGACATTAAACTCCTTAGACTCAACACGGAGGCTATTTAAACAGACAGAGTCGAGTCATAAAAGGCATACATACCCTTAAACAAGAAAGGAAGCGGAAAACCTAGTCTGGGTAAATGGCAAGTTACAAGAGGGTATTTGAGCTAAAGAGAAAGTGGAAATCCAACCCAAGTGAAGCCAACAGAAATGTGTATAAACTCTAGCAGGTAACACATAGGCTAGAAATCAGAATGCGAAGAGGGAATTTGAAGAGCAGAGATGTAAAACTAAATAAGATTATATATCTATATTTATCAGAAGCAGGAAGCCCACAAGAGAATCAGTAGATCATGTGGGCTACTAAGGGTTACAAGGTGCACTTAATACGATAAGGACATTGGTGAGAAACTAAATGACTATTTCAGATCAGTCTTTGCCATAGACGATGGTGGGGAGTTAACTAGCCTTTTCAGACAATAAAGAGAATGTACTGCTAGAGAATGTATACAAAACAATGAATGGGCTAGTGAAGGGAGATTGGGAGCTTCTGTTCTCATAACACAAGAACCAGGGGATGTTCAATGAAAGTGAAAGACGTAAAATTCAAAACAAAAAAAAGGAAATACTTTTTCACACACTGTGTAATTGGACTATGGAACTCTGTCACAGGAATGTATAGAGACCAGAAATTTAGCAAGATTCAAAGAGGGGTTGAACATTTATAAGGAGAACATTGGTATTCAAAGTAATAGCTAATATGAACAAAAAATATGAGAGGGATATAAAACTTATGATAACAGATTTAAATCAATCCCTAACAATTAGGGATTATGATGAGACTATAATTCAGGGGCAGATTATCTGACATCTGCTATTGCAGGATTTTTTGGACCTTCCTATGAATTATCAGGTGCTGGCTATTGTCAGATGGGATACTGGACTAGATAGACTATCGGTCTGATACAGTATGGCAATTCCTATGTAGCTGAGGTGTCAAAAGGAAAGGTGGTGGAACATAGTGCTAAATGAATGTGGAACAAGCCACCAGGATCAGATTCCTGGGTCTTGAATTAATTTAAGAATGGAGTGCTGAACCCCAACACAAATATGCAATCCTCTCTACACTGGAGGACTTGAAGGTAGCAAATGTTGTTCCTTATCTTTAAGTAAGACATGAGGTGAGCCTGGCAATTACAGATCTGTGAGCCTTACTGCAGGCAATATGTTTGAATGATCATTAAAAAAAAATCACAATGCTAGATGACTATGCTACAGGGATTTCTTGCACTTTCTGAAGCAACTAGTACTGGTTACTCTCAGACAGGATATGGAACTAGATGGAGCTCTGAACTAATCTTGTATGGCAACTCCTGTGTGTCTTGGCATCTCCCCCATGGACTCTGGAAAGGCTGCTCCTTTACAGTGCTTTCTGACTTCCAAAGAATGTTCACTCTACAATAGAGCTCCAATCCTGGCCAAACCCAGAGGATCTTCTGAGTATTCAGTGGTGTCACTGCAGATGCTTTGACACATTGATTCGGAGAGCTAAGATGCCAGATGCTTTCTACAAGGAGTAACGGCAATCATTTTTAAAGGGGGGATTTTTCTTCTAATTTTTAACTGCTTACTATTTCAGATGGTGACACGAGTCACCTTGGGCCAGTTTGTCATACAAAGCCAGATCCAATTGCCACTGAAGTCAATGGTAGTCTTTCGATGGACTTTAGGATGAGTTCGATTGGACCCATATTGAGTACCAACATCCTAGGGAGCTCACCAAAGTTAGGTAGAAAACTAGGGAAATGTGGTTTAGATGAAGTTACTATAAGGTGGGTGCACAGCTGGTTGAAAGAGTGTACTCAAAGAGTAGTTATGAATGCTTTGCTGTTCAATTGGGAGGGTGTTTTTAATGGGATCCCAGAGGAGTCAGTCCTGGGTCCGGTACTATTCAATATTTTCATTAATGACTTGGATAGCAGAGTGGAGAGTATGTTTAGAGAGTATGCTAGGAGTTGCAAGCACTTTGAATTACAGGATTAAAATTCAAAAAGACCTTGGCAAACTGAAGAAGTGGTCTGAATTCAACAAGATGAAACTCAATAAAGAGAAGTCTAAAGTACTTCACTTAGAAAGGAAAAATCTAATTCACAACTATAAAAGGGGGAATAACTGGCTCAGTGGTAGTGCTGCTGAAAAGAATCTGGGGGTTATAGCGGGATCACAAATTGAATATGAATCAACAGTGTGATGCGGTTGCGAAAAAGGCTAATACCATTCTGGAATGAATTAATAAGAGTGTTCTAAGTAAGGTAAGGGAGGTAATAATCCTGTTATACTTGGCACTGGTGTGGCCTCAGCTGGAATACTGTGTCCAACTCTGGAATACTGTGTCCAATGCTTTAAGAAAGATGTGGACAAATTGGAGAGAGTCCAGAGGAGAGCAACAAAAATGATAAAACGTTTAGAAAATGTGATGTAAGAGGAAAGGTTAAAAAAACTTGGCATGTTTAGTCCTGAGAAAAGAAGACTATGGGGGGACTTGAAAACAGGCTTCAAATGTGTTAAGGGCTGTTATAAAGACAACAGTGATCAATTGTTCTCCATGTCCACTGGAGGTAGGACAAGAAGTAATGGGCTTAATCTGCAGCAAGGGAGATTTAGGTTAGATAGATTACTACCCACTGATCCGGTGGGTAGTGAAGACGTACCCTAAGGGTAAAATTCATTCCTGTGTAAAGTACTTACAAAAAACTCTATGCATTGCATAAACCTCAATTTTAAGATTTAAAGCTCTATCCACCTCCCATTGATGCCAATGAAAAGATTTAATTGGCGTCAATGGGAGATGGATTGGGCTCTTAATTTGAATTTGAGCACTGAAAAATTAGATCAATCTAGTTACTTCATGCAGGAGTGTGAAAAATTTACATCCCGGAGCACCATGCTTAGGTTAACCTAACCCCGGGTGTTGACACAGCTAGGTCAACAGAAGAATTCTTCCATTGACCTAGCTACCACTTCTTGAAGGGGTAGATTAACTACGATGGGAAGAAACCCCTTCCACTGGTGTAGTACACGTCTGTGCTACAGTAGCACAACTGCAGTGCTAAAATGTATAAATGTTGAAGAGGGTCTTGCATGAATCCTATATCATCTCTCTGTATTTATGTCTCTATCCAATATATCTAGATATTTATTATATTTCATTCATCACCATGGTATTGAAGCAGCCACATTAGCGGCTTTTATATCTGCAACCTCTTTACTGGCTTTTATATCTGCACAGGTTTAAAGTGATGTGAATAGTCTAACTGTTGAATGAAGTTAATTTTAATACACATACTAAGCTGTGCTGGAGAACCTTTGAAAGTTTGGTTGTGGTTTTGATAAATATCCACATATTCAGAGATCATTTGAACTGCAATAGCAGGCTGGAAATTTTGCAACAACAACATTTCTCAAAAGGTCCCGCTCCTTTTGGGCCCAGAGAGGATAACCTCTTGCATAGTATTTTAGCACTCTGGGTACAACTGTGACCTGCGAGTGCAAAGGCATTTGAGAAGGAAAATATTGTCCATAGACTTCAGAAGCACAAAAAAGTGTTGGTCCTAAAAACAAATGAGCTGGAAAGGAGGATGTGGGTCATATTGTTAATTATTATTAGTAGTACCTAGAAGCCCTATTCATGTTCTTCCAGCTGGCATAAAATAGAGCTGTCCTGTGACTGCTCTTTTTTATACAAAGTACTTGGACAATGGCTAGATGGTTCCAAGATCAGGGACCATAAAATAGCACCTGAGCTGCACCAAGTGTGTCTCAGAATCATCCCAGGATCTGGCCCTTTATATATTTCACCCTCCCCCCCCTTCTTATCTAGTAGCTACAAAGTCATTTCAAAGAAGAGCATTTAGATGTCTGACTTGTCCATCTCTTCTCCTTGTTACTAGTGTCAGAAAAACATACAGAACTCTGAAGAAACAGGGAAACTTATAGATGTTTCAGGAAGAATTATGATCAGTATTTTCTAAGTAGAACATTTATTGAGCATTCTTAACTGACAGGATAAAATGTACCTTGTGTCTGTAGATCTTTTATGATGAACGATGAAAGTCACTAGTGAACCATATTGTTGAAACTGTACATTCTGAGGCTATAAGCAATATTTATGGAGCAAAATGCTGGCTTCACACTCATCTTTGTCTTACAAAGAGAATGTAATCATTGTTTCCATGACACTTCAAACTGGGGTGAAGGAATATTTTATATATTAGAAGAACAATGAGTTCTATTAAATCCTCCAAGTCAGGGCTCAATGTAGCCATTACTTAGAGGCAGTGAATCATCAGCTTGACCACTCTACATATATATTGCATCCCTTCCTATTGCTCTCTGTTTGTCTTTAGAGTGTGTATTTCTCAGGGCAAGTGCCATGCCTTCTCTGTGTAGAAATCTCGTAAGAATATAATGGGTGCTACCAGCATTAAGGGTGGGGATATTCAAATATGCCAATGTGATTTAGGAGTAAAGTCAGGACATTGTTCTCCTAAATCACTTAGGTGCTTTGGAAAATCTTGCCCTAAATGCATAATAATAATCACAGCTCTTCGCAGAGAATCATTTTTAGTTGGGCTTTCTGATAAGATCATGCTGCTGTCTAACAGTGTCACATTCTCACATTTAGGGGCAAAGTAGCTGCTCATTTCATATTGGACCAAATCCTGGTTGCAGCAGTATCTATATCATGGAGCTTACTCAAACTGCCTGGGTGGGCTCTTCAGCTGTGGATACCTAAGTTGAAGTGGTGGTAGGTCTGGGAACAGCCTTACCTCAAAGCCAGGGAGAAAGAGCAAATGGGCCCTGTGCCCTGAAGAGGTATTTTCTAGATGACAGAGAATTCAGTCTCCAGGGCTATCAAACATGACAAGGGCCTAACTCTGCAATAGGTCTCCAGCTCAGCCCAGGAGCCAGCTGCTCCCCACTCAGCTCTGGAGCTGTAAGACAGCAAAAGCTACCTCCAGGAGTGGTTCTGGCAGCTGGACAAGCCAGAGGACATGCTCTCTTATGTGCAGCTGAACAGTATATGGTGCCAGGGCAGCAGCATGGACCTTGACAAGGACATCTGGGAAGACCCCACCCCAGCCAGGACAGGAAAGATCTGGAAGCAACTGAAGCTGGGCAGAGTAGAGATAAAAAGCAGCAAGAGACCAGGGTTAGTTAAATTCAGAGAGCAGGTGTTATGAAGGGCAAAAGCATTCAC
Source organism: Terrapene triunguis (assembly GCF_002925995.2). NCBI lineage: Eukaryota > Metazoa > Chordata > Testudines > Emydidae > Terrapene > Terrapene triunguis. The sequence goes on from NW_020664448.1 coordinate 15,053,878, forward strand.
AAATAGAAGTCATTCTGCTGCCATCCATTCCCAAACCATGGTCCTCACAGACCCAGCCAGAAGGCACCCCTCAGGACAACGAGGATTCAAAGAAGCCCTACAACGTCCAGCAGATGAAGAAGCAGTACTTTGTTAGAGAGGAGGAGGAAGGGGAAGGAAGTGGGTTGGAAGGAGACGCCCAGGATGCCTCATTGGAGAATGAGGGGAAGCAACAGCTGGGTGGGGAGCCCTGTCCAGACAGGCATGAAGACCAGATCCTGTGTCGAGAAGCCAGGTTGCCCAATGTGCAGGAGCCCCCATAGAGGAGCAAGGTGTATGACCAGTGGTCCCCGGAGCAGCACATGCGCCTTCATGTGGCCTATGCAACACCTCCTTCACCAGGCACAAAAAATACCAGGCCCACCAGCTCAGCCACAACATGGGCAGTGATGCTCCCAGATCCAGCAGCTAACCAGTGCTGCTGGGACCAGGCAAGCCCAGCTGGTGCCAGGATCAGCACAGCTGGAGGCAGAACAACTTCCAGACCAGCTTGTCCAGGCCCACATCAACCTACCTGGGACAGTTTTCAAAGAAGCATTCTCTGCCCACTGGGCCCCACCTGGACTGGGGTCAGAGGAGAATGGCTATCCTGGCAGTAGCTCACCATTGGCTGATGAGGGAGGCATCTATCTCTGTGCCTTTATCCAATTTTCCACCTCATGTGCTGACCTTAAATAGGCATGTGACCCTTTCCTAACTCAGTGTGCTTAAAAAGGAAACTAAGTGATGTTTATTTTGGGTTGTCCCTTTGCTCGCGTTATAGGAAACAGCTTTGTAGGAGGTATCTCCTCTGTGAGCTGCCTTCATGCTGAATGTGTCTAGCTGCTATGCTCCTGGTAAGCAGGCAGGTGCTCCCAGGTACCCCGTGTGTTGCTGATCATGTTCTGGGCCAGATCTTCAGTAGAGCTGGTCGGGAATTTTTCAAGGAAACCTTTTTTCATCATGTAATGGCAATTCCTTGAAAACAAATCTGTTTGCAGGAAAGGGTCGATTTCAATGAATCTCTCATTTAAATGTGTTTTAGGAAAAAAGCTTCAAAATTGTCACAACAGCCCCATTTGACATTTTCAATACTAAAAATTTTGGGTTTTGATTTCAAAATGACTTTCTGTTAAGAAATTTAAGTTAATTAGAATATTTTTTTAAATAGTCAATGTGAAAACTAAATGTTTCAAAATGATTGAAGTGAAGCATTTAGATTAACCCAAACTGATTTTTTTCCTTCTTGGATTCTCAGTTTGCAAAAACTGTTAAAATCTTGACTCTTTGTCCCAATTCAGGATAGGAAAAAATGTTCAGAATCTGTATTTTTTTCCTGGGATAGGAAAAGAGTTTCCTGCCCAGCTCTAATCCTCAGAGGTGTTGAGCTCCTTGGAAGTCTCCTTTCAAATTGGCTTTTCTCAGGTTCAGGTCCTCTGTATGTGATGGCCTAACATTGTATGTATCTGAGACTCCAGCATGCGTTTACTTGGTCCTGCCTCAGTGCAGAGGGCTGGACTTGATGACTTCTTGAGGTCCCTTCCAGCCCTACATTTTATAACTCTATGGGAACACTATATACAGTATTTCCCTTACAGCAAAACAAATAATGCTATATTGGTCCTATTGCTCCCAACTACACTGACTTGAAAGTACCAGGGCAGCGTCAGGCTAACAGGGAAAAGTTGCCAGTTTGTCTCCAGCAGTGTTGCCTGTGGATTTTCATGTAAATCAAGAGCTGTGTTGGACTGAAACCTACCCACCAGTCCCAGTCATCCAATAGGATGGAACCTTTCAACATCACAAAGTTCATTCAATTGACAGATAAACAAACCCCGATTTTATTACAATCCTCTAAAAACATTCCAGTGCCCGCAGGATTTCAACACTTCATTAAGCTAAATCAGTGGTTCCCAAACTTTTTCAGGGCACAACCCCCTTTAAGCTCACCTCTGTTAATTTGACCCCAGGGGTCTGAGGTGTTTTGTTTTTTTTGAAAACTAAAAGCACAAAAAATAATTTTCAGACCACTCCCCTACTCCAAACGTGGCAATAATGTGATCCTACATTTATATTGAAAGTTGTAAATAGGGTTACAAGTCCAACCTCCGAGGCACAGAAAAACTGGCCACTGGCTCTGCCATACTAACCCTTCTATTGCCCTCTCAGGCACCCCTCCCAAACCAGCAGTCTGACGCCGCTGACCCATAAAGCTCCATACCCACTCCCTCCCAGGAGCCTCCCTCAATCCTTAAGGGGAAGGGGAGCCCCCCTGAAGTCAACTAGACATATGAGCCCCTGACCTCTGCTTCCCTCCTTCCACCACCATGAGCCCCTACACCCACAACCAACCCCCTTCTAGGAACCTCAGCCATCCAGGGAGCCCCGGTGCTGTGCCAGCAGCACTCTCTGTGCCCGGGTGATTTGCACGCCAGTTGCTATGCAGCAGCCAGCACCTCCATGCTTGCATGAAAGCTTACATTGGTTGCAACGTGCCGGCGTGTGTTTTTATTTCTCTCCCCCCCACACACTTTTTACAAATGATTTCTTACATTTTCTTCCCCCGTTTACCTCCTCCCCCT
>NW_020664448.1:15056577-15131952 GCF_002925995.2 Terrapene triunguis
CCTTATTAGTGTGCTGTGTGTGCAAAGCCCTTGTGAGTAAATATCTGGGAAGGCCAAAGGTACGTCCATGGTGTAGCTGGGGGGTCTGATTTGCAGCTCATGTAGATGTACCCGCACCAGCTGTATCCTAACTAACTTGCTAAACATGGCATTGAGGACATGGCGGTGACGCCGGTGAGGGGTTTGGCAGAGACTGTACAAGTGAGTCTGTACCCAGGGTGGGCTGTCAAGTGAACTTGTGCAGCCCACATTGAAGCCTGTACCACTGCATCCTCACTGATATTTTTAGTGAGCTAGCTAGATTACAGCTTGCATGGATATGGCTACATGAACACCAAATCACACACCCTGCTGCAGTGTAGACCTACCCTAAGAGACAGAGTTCTGGAAACTTACTCTGAGGCCACAAAATACAGTGTATAAGCTTCATTGAAATACCTTAATCCCATGGTCCCCAAACTCATGTCATGCCCCCCCTTAATCCTGTCTGTGTCACCATCCCCCCGGGGGCAGAGGCCGGGAGCTGGGCTGTGGCTCCGGGTGGCAGGGGGCAAAGAGAGAGAGGGGCACAGACAGGGGTAAGGAGCTTGAGGCTGGGTCCGCAGCTGGGAGCTGTGGCTGGGGTTGGGAGCCGAGGCTGGGGGCAGAGTGGCGCTGTGTGGTGTTCCCTCTCCACCCCTCCCACCCCCCATGTGGGCTGCCCCATGCCCTGCCACTCTCCCCTGAATGTTCCTCCACATTGCCCCTTGCGGGGGGGCCTCACCCCACAGTTTGGGGACCTCTGCCTTAATCAGAACTTGAATCTTCATCTTCACTTGAATCATCCTCTCTGGACTGGACCCTGCAAAGTACTATTGTAGCTAAGGTAAACAGGTTTATGATTGTTTTCATGCTCCCCTTGTGAATAAGCACTCCCTCCTACACCCTCGGTATGAAAGGCAACTAACTTTCCTTTACTGAAATGGCTCAGCAAATGGTACAGTGTGAAGCAACCTAAGTAGTAAGTGCTGCTGCACATCTACAGTCAGTCTACTGAGAATGTGAGTTCTATGGCACACGACCATGTCTTCCTTTGCAATCAGTGCAATGCCAAGCACACTGTTCACATTTAACAAATATAAAACAACAACAAAAAGAGTGAGATTTTTCAGAAGCGCTCTGCATCCAACAGGTTCCCATTTAGGCACCAGAATGAAGAGACCACATTTTCAAAAGTGCTTAGCAACTCTTACTCTCCATAGGATCGTCCCGTTGGGAAATATGGCCCACAGCTGCAACCTCCAACCCAACTATTAGTAAATTTGTTCATACCCACTACCCAGAGATGCAGAATGCAGGAAAAAAGAGATGTGCTTTTTAACCTAAAGGAGTTCCATTGCAGGGACATGAATGCTTTCCCATAGCATAAAAAAATTAAGACCTGCTGATGGGAAAAAAAAATAGCACAGCTAGGGACTCTGGCAGCATTGGCATTATTCCCATTACTGCTGCTGTCATTCAGGATGAAAAAGTATTATAGTCAACACACTAAAATGAGGTTAAGGGTCTGATTCAGACCAAGGAAAGCAAGTACACTCTGAGTCAAGGAGACAATTTCCCCTTAATTTACCCAATTGAGCCAACATTATTCTAAATGTAATACCATTTAAATCAATGCTGTTGCACAGGGAAGGATTCTGCTCCCATATGTTGCTCAGGCAGAGTATAGGAGCTGTAAATAGTCTGCAGTGGATCAAGGGAGAATCTCTTGGTGCAAGCAGTGTTGAACCACTGTGAATGGGCCTGCAATGGACCCTGCAAGTGCCAGTGGCTAAAGTGTGTGAGCCATAGAATATCAGAGTTGGAAGGGACCTCAGGGGGTCATCTAGTCCAACCACCTGCTCAAAGCAGGACCAATCCCACACTAAATCCCCAAATGGCCCCTTCAAGGATTGAACTCACAACTCTGGGTTTAGTAGGCCAATGCTCAAACCACTGAGCTATCCCTCCCCCCAGAGTTCATGCAGTTACGGCTTTCATGTCTTGTGCCACAAAACACAGGCAGCACTGGGAGGCTGCCATAACTTAAAGCTGCTGCCAAGGCTGCCTAAAACTACCTGAAAGGCCATGTTAGCCCCAAGAATCTAACCCATTTGGTTTACTTATTGGAAATGGTCACAGAAGAGTGGGCAGTCTCACAATACCATGATGGTATGTGTTAAGGATGGAGTGCTAGTGTAAACGCTAACTCCTGCATTTGTGGGATTAGAAGAAACTTTAAATAGTAGTTTAATATCTTTGATTCCCTTCAATTCTGCAGGTATAAGCTAACCAGGGTTAGGCTTGATCAGTGCTTTGATAGGAGACATCCCAGGAAAATGCAAGATGCTGTAAAATATGCTATTGGTGACCGAGTAGGTATCACTCTTTCCTCTGATTCACTATGGAGCCAATGTCCTAGCATAACACTATACATTTTCCACAGTGCACTAACCTATATTGTTTAAAAGGCAGTATGTAATCATGTAATTAAATGTTGTATTGACTCGGGGATAGAGTTAAGGGAACAGACCATCAGCTTGTATAAATTGGTCTAGTTCCAAATGAGCCACACCAGCTGAGGATCTGGCCCAAAGTTGCATATACAAGCATAGCGTTTGCATTTCCTCACTCTTGAGTTTTTAAACCATGCAACCTACATGTTATTTAAAGAGAAGATTGCAAAATAACTATTCGGGCTGGGGGAGTAGAGGTGGCAAGAATGGTGACCTTTCATTTTAAGGCTAGCTTTCCTACTTTTCACTGTTCTTGAACGTTATCCTTCCCTACTTTTCTATTTCTGTATCGCTCTCCCTTCGCAGGAATGTATTTTGCATCCCTGAAAAGTGGGAGCAGTGAAATAAAGTTACCATTGGCAATATGCTTACAACAGGATCAGTGCATTTGGTGGGACATTATTTCTTGCATTAAAAAATATGGAGACCGTTTGCTAAAATATGCATGATAACAAGGGAATGTTGTATCTGTGTAATGCTTTTAGGAGAACAAGTCAGTTGGGGAAAAATAGTTTCCTGCATTGGTATTGTGACTTTTATGTCAACAATAACAGAGTTTCTCTATATGTGAGTGAGTGTTTTTCCAGCTGTCTAGTAAGACCTGCATTCAAGAATGATCATCCCACTACTTCTCTAGATTGATGTGAGTGATAAAACTACTAATGCTTCAGAAGAGAATACATTAATCGATTTCCAAATCTACTGTGTATCATTTTATTATGATACATATAAATGCATCACAGTTTAAAGCCCTCTTTCAAAGGAAGCAGATGGTAAAAACTGGCAACAGCTTCTACAGACAGTCAACTCCATAAGTGCGTGCAGCGTAAAACAGATGGAGGCTCCCACAAGCTAGGAGCAGAAAGGGCTACGCTTTCCTTTCTGGAGACTTATGTTGGTTTATTAGCAATGGATCTTTTTAACCAAAAACAGCTGTTCTCACCCAGATGAGAAGCAGGATCCAGGAGAGAATCAGTGAAAAAGAACAGGAAGATGTTAGGGTGCTTCACTAAAAGAGGCTCCTATGTAACACTGGAACTTTAATGAGCCTATGGTTAGTGCACACAGATACTCAATGGAATATGTGAAGAGGTCATTTGTGGGATAGCAGGACGTGGCTTGGGAAACCTGAATGTGACTGGGAATTGAGCTGGGAGCCCACTATTCCTAGATATGTGGGAGGGAATAAAAGGCTTTGTTTTAGATATATGGTGTTTTGTGTGTGTTTGTATCTGTTAGTGACTCTCTCTTCTGGCACATGCAAATTTATTTAGAGCCCAGTGATGTTAGGGGAGTATTTGTTTTTGGTATTTTAAGAGAAAATAACTTGCTATGGGCAAGGAAATGTCCACTTATTTCTTTATTTTCCTGATCACAACATAAATATTTTCTGCTCTGGCCCTATGAACCAAATCTTGGAAGTCCTTATGCAGGGAAAGCCCCAATTTTGTGAGCATTCATGGCCCACCATACAATTTCCATACCCAGATGAGGCCCTCGGGCCAAAAAGTTTGCCCACCCCTGGTCTAAAGCCTGTAGGATTTGGCCCTATGAATGATGTAGCAAGGCAGCACTGTGTATGGCCTGGATTCTCAACCCGGGGGTTGTAACCATTTCTTTATGTACAGGCGTTTCCTAAAACTAGAGGGGAGGAATCCCAAAACTTTTTTTGTTGTAATATGGGATCATGATATGGAAGAGGTTGAGAACCACTGAGTGCAGCCTTGGCAACCAGGAATACCAGGGGTTTTAATACCAACTCTAACCCTGACCTTGGATAGTTTTTCTCATATGTAAAATAGGGCTAATGAAACTTCCCTTCCTCAAGGCAGTGTTATGAGGATGTTACTTAATGACTAGAATGCTTGGAAAGTGGGAAAGTGCCAGGTATGATCTTTATTACAATTTTCAGAATTTTGCATCGTTTAAAAAAGATAGTAGATATGAAGATGGTTTCAGAAAATAATTTTTAGTAAAGAATTAGCCAGGTAGTATTTATGCACTCTCCACTACAACTGAACCCTGCTGATTCACATTAATGAAAGGGAAACCCATTCTGCATTAGTCAGTTTTGTGAATTAGCAAGTAAGCAAACCAACACAATAGGAAAACATGGATAATGCATCGTGTGTATTGTGTTCATGTATTTGAACAAGTGTTTTGGTTTTAATTATTTATTACAGTACTTTGGAATATACTAAATGTTCTGTAGTGGAGTTTGTGAAAATAATGAAGTCTTAATATATTGGTACATCTACATAGCCTGCGACAGAGAGATGGGCTCATGGGACTCAGGCTAAAAATAGTTGTGTAGACAGTGCTTTTAAGTTGTGGCTCAGGCTTTGAAGCCCACCACCATTCATAGGCTTCAGACATCAAGATGTAACATCTGGTCAGCTATTTTTAGCACAGTAACCCGAGCCTGGTGAGCCCAAGTCTGTCAACCTGGGCTAGGAGGCTTGCTGCTGCAAACTGTGTAGACACACCCTATCAGGCCTGACTGCAGCACTTTGCTATTATACCAAAGGAGATTTGCAAACCTGCCATTGACTTCAATAGGAGCAGGACTAGGATCACTACCTTTTGTGGGTAGATTAAGGGGTGTGCAGATTTAAATTAGAGAGTTTCTGCTCTACCCAGGTGAAATGAGGATTTGAGCACAGAGGAAGGGAAACAACTGGAGGGGGCCATTGTACAATGACATTTTCCAATGTGTTACAATTGAGAAGAGCAGCATGTCCACTGTTAATCAAGTAACCTATAGTGGCATCTCTTGTTCAGTGAGCCACAGACAGTTCAAGCTCACATTGACCTGATCAGCCACACGCGTTCACAGAAACCAAACCAATCATTGATTTCATGGTCATCTTTGAACTCAAAGGATGAACACCACAATTACAGACAGCTGCAATAAATAACAGTTTGACAGTCCACTGAGGGAAGTTTGCAGAGAGTCCAACAGTCCTCAGTATTTTTCATATCTTACTTATAGTGCAGTGATTTAGTGGCTGTACACTAGAGACTAAGATAAAGAGCTCTTATCCCATATACACAATGGTGTGTTTGAGGCTCAGTACTGGTCCATAACTAAAGCTTATTGCTATCATCAATTGTTCAGGTATCACCATAAGCATGAGCTCTCTGAGTCTGGCCCTCAGGTCAAGCCATAGACCAGTGGTCCCCAACCTTTTTCGTCTGGCGGGCGCCAGATGACGAGCTATGGAGGACCGTGGCGGCGGACGAGAATGTGCTGAAATGCTGCCGACAAGCAGCGTCATCCAGAGGTGTCGCCGTCGAAATGCTGCCGAAAATCGCCATGGGGCACCGCGTTGGGGACCCCTGCCATAGGCAATATCAATGAAATTCAGAGCTAGAAGGAAGCAGTGTGGCTTAAGTTTAGTGTATACCACACCAAATGAGGACTCAAGGGACCTAGGTTCTAGTGCCATCTCTACTTCTGGGTGACCTTGGGCAAGTCATTTTCCCACCTGTAAAAATCAGGATAATGATCTCGCCTCCTTTGTAAATAATACCTCCCTCTTATGTAGCACTCAATAGATTTCAAAGCACTTTGCAAAAGAGGTCGATATCACTATCCCCATTTTACATACAGGGAAACTGAAGTACAGAGAGGGGAAGTGACTTACCCCAGGTCACCCAGCAGGCCAGTGGCAGAGGTGGGAATAAAACAGATCTCCTGAGGCCCAGTTCAGTGCTGTAGCCACTAAACCACACTGTCTTCCTCATAAGAACATAAGAACGGCTGTACTGGGTCAGACCAAAGGTCCATCTAGCCCAATATCCTGTCTACCGACAGTGGCCAATGCCAGGTGCCCCAGAGGGAGTGGACCTAACAGGCAATGATCAAGTGATCTCTCTCCTGCCATCCATCTCCACCCTCTGACAAACAGAGTCCTCAAAGCACTTTGCGGTCTACTGATGGTATGGTATAGGTGGGTGGGTCAAAAATGGCCTTTCCCCCCCCGAATCAACAATTTTCACAAACACTTAAAAAAAAATCCATTTTTTAACGAAACTGGAAAACAAAAAATTTAAACAGAGCTTCAATTTCTCATTTTTCTCCTCCCTCCCTTCATCTATCTTTTTCCTTTTTCAGTGGCAAAATGGAGAAAAGAAAAAAGGGAGCAGGGGAGAAAAACTGAAAAAAATGAAAAGAAAAAATAAATGATAATTTTCAATAAATTGATGCAAATTTTGGACAAAAATTGTTCCTTTTTGAAATCCAAGGAATGAAAATTTAAAGAATTTATGAAAAACTTTGTGATTCCCCCCTCCATTTTTCAACCAACACTACTTCAGATGCACTGGGGCATCTTGTAAATTAAGAGAATAGACCCAGGCCTTCTATACAGCTATCCAGAGTGTTACCAATGCTGCTTAGATCTACTGTTATTCTAAACATCCCTAAGGAGCTTAGCCTCTGTTTTTAAAAGCCTATGACTCAAATGTATAAAAGTGGCCACTGATGTTGGGAGCCCAGCTTGAAACAGATAGGATTTAATGTTCAGAGATAAGGAGCACCTAAAGTTCCTATAACATTTAATGGAAGTTGAGCACTGAGAACTTCTGCAAATCAAGGCGCAAGGGTTCTCAAGTTGAGCACCCAACAATCCTAGAAAACAATCAGTGGGAACTTTTTGGCTTAGTTGCGTAGGTCCCACATAATGGACAGCATGTGCTAGCAGAAATTACCTGCTGCTACTTTTTGGACTAGCAATAAGGTGCCTCCCCATCATATAGATTCATAGCTTCTACAGCCAGAAGGGACCATTAGAGCATCACCACTGACCTCTTGTATCACTCAGGCCATAGGCCTCTTACCCCTGGATTGAGCCCATATATTAGCCCTGCACTTAGCCCTCCCTGGTCCTGAGCTGGAAAGATGGGCTCTTAAGGGACTGCTGCTCACATCCTCTGCTTCCCGTAATCTTCTAAGATGACTAGTAGGAATTTACCCTTCATTATCTCTGGCTGAAATATTTATTGCAAATTATGAAAGGCAAATAATTCATGGCTGAATATTCTCATAGCCTAGTGCTGGAATAGGGGTGCTGAGCATGCTCCTGGACCCCCTGGTTTGAAGTGGTTTCTGTCCGATACAGGGTTTACAGTTTGGTTCAATGGCTCTCAGCACCCCCACTATACCAACTGTTCCTGCACCTCTGAATATTCTTGCTAAGTCTTGTGAAGCTTTTGGCATTCGTGAACATTTTCACAAACATCAACCTCTCCTCTGTCTGAATACTTGCAAATAACATGAACCCACTAATATCAAACCAACTCAGTGCTTTAACTCACAAAGAAAGTTTTACTCTTCAACCAGCTATGCTTCCAGAGTGTGAGATTGTCCTTTCTGAAAGAGGGCAGAATATAGATGGTCTTATAAACCTGGACAATATTGCATTCCAATGTACAGAAAAAAGCATAATTTCCTTTGACAAAATCACACACTAAAGGAAGGGAGCAGAGAAAGCTGAGGTGCATTTATCAGACTCAAGGGTTTCAGTGAATGTAGCAGAGGAAGAACTAGCCCACTCTCACAAAATAAATTCATATATATGAGGCCTAAACGGCACAGTAACGTTTTATGAATAGACCAGACTTTTCTACCACTGAAAACTTCCTAATTTGATTGCTTCCAGACTGAGGCCTGTTATAGTTGGTCCAAACTGGTTTTCAGTGGGTATTTTTAGGTCTAACAAAATAACATACCACAAAATTCTATACATTTCTCTTTTTGTACAAGGAACATAATACAAATGACAGGAGAGCGTAAGAATGGAAATAGCTTAGCTGGTTATTGGTGGGATCTGACTAGAATACATCTGGGTGTTTTATAAATTGGTAATGTTACCCTCTTTTGTCAGCAGCAGATGAGTTTTTCATACTTGAGATACTTCATGTAGGTTTCCTATTATTCGGTGGTTGAAGTAATCAACAGCTATGGATTATTTCAGGTGAAGAAAATTATGGAGATTTTACTAACAGGTATAGGAAACACAATGCTTTTTCCTTAGTAAATTTGTTTCCATTGCTGTTATTATTAGATTGTGTTAGGCACCCAGAGGCTTTTAGGCATGAGGTATCACAAACATACCCAGTGAAAACCTCTTAGTGAATTTCTTTCCCCCGTTCCACTGAACTGCACTACAGGTGGCAGTTCACTAGAAATGAAAATGCACTTTGTAATGATATGGGCTATTCTGAGGGCTAGATTGTGGCCAGCCCTCAGTGTGGAGGCAGGGGAGTAAGGGTTCCTCCCCTTGCTAGTGGGATCTTATATCTAGGTGCTGCTGGGGATGGAAATGTAGGAGCTGAATACCATCTCTCCCCTCAAGGAGCTAGTGGAGTCATGAATACATCCACCCCATCAAGTTTCTGTCGGCAGAGCTGGCTGGCTATGCAGGGGGAGTACACAGTAGTTTGAAACAGAGTGTTGTAAAATAATGTGTGCGCCAGTGCAATAGGCGAATCCCAGGAGGAAACGTAGGCTCCTAAATACGCTGAGGATCTGGGCTAACTCCCGTTGATTTCAATGGGAATTAAGTGCGTCAACATCTTTGAGGGTCTGTGCCAATGCCTCTGAGCAGTAATAATGATGCATAGTGCCCCTTGCGGCTCTCTCTGGGGCAGTGTTCCTATGCCCTGCCCTTTACTCAAGGCTGTGCCTAAGGGCATGACCTAGCCCTAAATGGAGTTTCACAGGAGGGCAGTGTTGACTAATGGCTAGAGCACTAAACTGGGACTCCGGAGACCAGAGTGAAATTCCTGGCTCTACCACTGGCCTGCTGGGTGATCTTGAGAAAGTCAGTTCACCTCTCCGTGCCTCAGTTTCTCATCTATAAAATGGGGAGAAGGAACCTGTGCTTTGAGATCTACTGATGAAAAGTTCTGTACAATAGAGAATAATAATAATAATACCTAAGCTCAACATAAGCAGGTTCTACAGCAGTTGTTTTATTTATTTATATGGGGGGGGGGAGGAAGAAAAATGGACATAATAAAATTTGTATTTATGGGCCCAATTCTGTCACTCTTACTCATGTTCAGTGGCATTTATTCCAACAAGAGGTCCTACTGAGCACAGTGGGACAACTCATGAGTAACAGCTGCTCTGTGTAAGTTAAGGTTGTGGAATTGGGCCCACAATGATCATGCTTTTAGAGTCTGAATGTTTACAAAACAGTAGCGACAGTAAATATATTGTTAAAGATTCTTGCATTGAACTTGGCTTATAAATTTATTCAGGGCATCTCTTGGGTGTGTCCTAAGTTTTCAACGGCATTGGGAGCTGAGGAAGCTCCCTCTCAGGACCAGATCAGATGGTTGCTTGTCTGTTCTGGAAACACAAACCACCACACACTTTTTACATGTAAGCAGAGTCAGGATGAGCTCTACCCTGACATCTGGTGGTGAATTATGGCGAGTGTGGAAAAGAACTCCAGGGGCTGATCTTATTTGCATAGGCACACCCACTCGCCTGGCAGGAAACACAGCAACTGAAAGTGGTTACTTTGGCTGGTGTGGGATCCCCAGTTTCTCTATTATTGGGGCAGGAAGAATAAAGTTTTGTTACCCTGATTCTGTGAATCAAGGCCAGTGGAACTGTTGTATGACAGAAGGACTGAGTGAGTCCTTCACCATTACCTAAGTAGCACTTGCTTGACAAGGGGCATGGGTTACAAAACCCAGTGAATTGAGAGAGGATGGGGGCAGGTATTTGTACCTGATGGTATGGTATGGCCCCCTGCCCCCCCCCCCCGGAGGGTCCAAAACACCAATTGCACCACCTCCTCTCTCCACTGTGGAATGTCAGAGCTAACTTTGATTCCCTTAGGAGTCTAGTTACAGGCTGCTGAGCTGAATTCACTTTGGGCCAATGGTGCACCAGCACTGGGGCTCCCCTACTATACTATGAGCTGAAATTGCTAAGAGCTGAAATCACAAAAGAGCTGATGTTATTAAGAGCTGAGATCACTGAGGCTATGTTAACTAGTGGGGGAGCCTGAAGCTATATTGCTCAGCAGCTGGCGGAGCAATTTGTGGGGATGACTGGAGGAGCAGCGAGCGGCGTGGAGCCTTGCGGGGCCAGTTGGAGTGGCCCAAGGAACGGCGAGCGGAGCTGTTTGCGGGGACGGCTGGAACGGCTCACAGGTCGGTGAGCGGAGCGGAGTGGAGCGGAGCAGCTTGTAGAGCGGAGCAGTTCGTGGGATGGCAGGAAAGTGGACTGGCTTGTGGTAAAGGCTGCGGCGGAACCCCCACGGAGAAACAGACGGCTGGCTAGCCTCGGATCACGTAAGGTGCCCCTTAACACCCTGCGTGCCCCCCCCCCTTTACTCTGGGGCTGCACTGACCAGGGGCAGAGACTTTGGGGGTTGTTGGACTTTTGGGACTTTGGGTGGTTGCTGGACCCCAGAGACTTTGGGGATGTTGGACTTTGGGGACTCTGGGTGATTTTTGAGTTGCTGGATTCAAGAACCAAAGGGAAAGGACACAGCCCAATTTGCTGGGGTGGGTTTTGCTCATGGTTTGTGTTATGAATCCTGTTTGTGGTGTTTTTCCAATTTTATGCTGATGTCGTTTACCTCATGTCATTAAACATTTTCTGCTACACTCAGACTCCGTGCTTGCGAGAGGGGAAGTATTGCCTCTTAGAGGTACCCAGGGGGGTGGTATGTAATTGTCCCAGGTCACTGGGTGGGGGCTCGAGCCGGTTTTGCATTGTGTTATTGAAACGGAACCCCTAGATACAGAACCCGGCCCTTGTTGCTGCCAACTTAGATGGGCAGAAGGGTTACATACATGTTGCCTTCCACAGTTAGTTGGTACAGTACAATTTATTATGTCCATTTTAGCTGAAACACAAGGTGGCACTACAGAGTCATATTCATTATTAATACTGACTGATTTCACCATGGGACACTGCATCTGGGCAATGTTATACATTTAGGGGGTCACAAATCTTGTGCCGGATTAGCTTTTTAGCAATGGAGGAGCACAGAAGTTTCTTTTATACCCAAGATACATTATAAAAAAATTCACAGACTTGGGAACCAGCACGGACAAACAACTCTCACCTATAGTACTGTCCTTACTCTTTTTCTGTAATTAAGAAGGATGGAGCAGGCACTCTGTCCACCCAATCATATTAAAGTATGCTACAAAGTCCTCCCTCTGTCATACCTATGCTTTCAAAACATGAAGGGTCCAGTCCTATTCTTCTGAATGCAAAACTCCCATTGAAGCAATTGAGAAGATGTATAACAAATGCAGGATCAGTTCTCAGAAAAATATTTCCCCCCTCCCTAATCTCTTGTTCTGCACACAGAACTCCCAGCCATATCAGAGGGATTTCAATTGAGAGATTCAGGGGAGAATTATACTCCCCAAGTATTTAAAGTTTCTTCTAAGGACATGCTTCTACTAACAGTAAATACCCTCAATAGCCCATGGATCAAGGGCAAAGCCCTCTGCCTAACTTTTAAAATACCTTTATTTTTTTGCTATTGATCCAAAAACCTCAGGAGTGATGCAGCATTCCTAGTGAAAATATCTAGGCTGTCACTTTATCCAAGATCAGTCTTCTGCAGTTTCACCCAAAAAGTATTTTTGACCATGAGAAAGTAGCAACAACATTAGGGCATTGCCACCTTTAAATTTTATTGTGCAAAACAAACAAACAAACCCACCTATACTTGATAGGAGGATTATGCTAACACTTCTGTTCACAGTACATTACTTAACATAAGGATTAACTCATGTCCAGAGTAGCTCAAAAAATACCCTAGGTATTGATCCATGGTATATCTACTTTGTAGTACAGATAATCTAAATTTCAGACTATGAAAGATCTAATCCTATGCTCCACCTGCAGATTGGGGCAAATCCTGCTGGCTTTTTTCCTACTCAAATGAACAGAGTTTTGCCTGAATATAGTTGGCAGTGTTTCTCCTCTTTAATGCACTGACAAAAAAGAAGAATGAGGCCATGTATTGTGGCTTGGTTAGACTCAAACATTACAGATTTAAACCAAGAGCCAACATCAAATAGATCTTGAAATTACCATATATTTTTTTTAATTCAAAGAAGCCAATACCAAACAAGAAAGCCAGGTCTGCAAACAGGTGCAAAGCGGCTCCTTACTTGCACAGTTGGTCTCACGACTGAACTCTGTAGCAGCACCAGGATTAGCCTAGGGTCTAGCTGAGCCTTCAGGATTATGGATATTGGTGGCCCAGTGTTGACTAGGGAAATTGAGTCTGTTCAGATAAAATAAGTGTAACCCTTCTGCCAGGTGCCAATGACAGCCACAAGCCCAGGGTTAGATCTTTTTGAAAACAGAAAAGTCCCCATCCAGAGCTGCATCACTACATATGGCTCTGGGAAATTAAATCATAATCTCCCTGGTCATCTTCCTAGGTGGGTCTTCCCTACTTGCAAGCATTCAGGAGTCCTTGGAAACATGACACCATAAATAATTTGGGGGAAAAAGAAGAGCAAACAAAAGAAACAAAACACAATAACTATATATATTTACATACAAGGCTTTACTCCTGGGAGAATTCTGCGCCAAAAAAAAAAAATTTTCTGCAAAGTTCTGCACATTTTGTCAGACTAACCCAATATAATCACATCAGTTTCTATTATTTTGGTGATTTATTTCAAAATACTTGTCAGCAAGTATGTCTGTAACAATACAGACAACAAAAAAGATTCCCCAAGGAGTAGAGAGTTAAAGAAACCCCTGCACCCACATGGATCCTCACTGCAAGATCAAGGTACAAGTTACCCTGAAGTAGGAGAGATGGGGAGGAAGGCAGAGAGCAGATTAGTCAGTTGAGAGAATGCATTAGCTTAGTGGAGTCTGTCCCCAGTCTCTTCCCACGGACAGGTAAGGGTGATCCCTGCTTCTGAGGGCAAATGGATCCCAAGATGCACTTGCTGCTCCTAGCCCCCGACCCTTCTTCAGCTCCCCCTCTCTCAGATCCTCACCCCAGGGACTATCCCCCTTCAGGTGCTCTTCCCACACTCTCTGCCCCCTCCTTCAGGGCACAGCCCTTTGCCCTCACCCTCTCCTTTCCCTTGGAGATTGACTCCCCTTTCCCACCTCACTGGCCACCCCTAAGCTCCAACACCTCCCCACCACTGGGGACCCTCTGCTTCTCCCCACCCACTCCCACCACAGGGTCTCTTATGCTCCCCCCTCCCACCCTGACTAATCCCTTCCTTGCCTGTCCCACCCCCAGAGGCCTAGTGCAGCAGAGGAAACTGACTGTGGGAGTCACAGTCGGAGAACCCTGACACCTGGAGGAGGGGATCTGACTGTGTGGCGCTGCAGGTAAGAGTGCAGCTGTGAGCAGACCTCTGGTTCAAAACTCACGAGGGGGATAGGTACACCCCTGCCCTCCCTAAATGGCACCCTTGGCCAAAGCTTCCTGTGACTTCCCCATAGCTGCTTGTGTCAGCCCCATGCCTCTGCAGAGCAGGCACATCAACGGGGGCAAGGGGTACGCACTGGGGCTGTCTGCCCCCTGGCTGCACAGAGATGGGGAATTACCCTGCAGCCCTTCCCCAGGGACACAGAATTGGCAGTGAGGCTGCACCCGACACTGCGCAAGGGCCAGGCCTGCCCCAGCAACACCTCGGGGCTCTGCCCCTCGGCACTGGGCACACCATGATAGCAAGTGAGAGAGAGTCTTGCCTGCCTAGCCTTGTTCCCCCCATAGGTGGTGATTTACATCTTTCCCAGTGCCCAACCCGATGCACCCACTTGGGAACGCTGCCGGGGAGGGGCGCATGACCCCTCTTGTGGCTTCCCTTTGCTTCCCCATCAGAATCTATTATTCTGCGTGGAAACAAACAAACAAAAATCTCTGGGGGATATGAATTCTGCAGGTGCGCAGTGGCACAGAATTCCCTCCAGAAGTAATGTGGGAAAGAAACCCTAAACCAGGGGTCGGCAACCTTTCAGAAGTGGTGTGCCAAGTCTTCATTTATTCACTCTAATTTAAGGTTTTGTGTGCCAGTAATACATTTTAACATTTTTAGAATGTCTCTTTCTATACGTCTATAATACATAACTAAACTATTGTTGTATGTAAAGTAAATAAGGTTTTTAAAATGTTTAAGAAGCTTCATTTAAAATTAAATTAAAATGCAGAGCCCCCTGGACCGATGGCCAGGACCCGGGCATTGTGAGTGCCACTGAAAATCAGCTCGCGTGCTGCCTTTGGCACGCGTGCCATAGGTTGCCTACCCCTGCCCTAAACAGTGGCCAACCCCTCAGTTCCATTGTATCAACTGTCCAGCTTGTTGTGGTGCAGAACTGTTGGTCACAAACAAAGCCACTCACTGTTTGAAAGAGACTTGGTGATCGTCAGGGGGCGGCCCTCCTCGTCCACTCCAGTGAATTACATACCACACAATCGCATTCTGATCTATAGCTACCTAGTCCTGTTCTGTGACATCAGCTCTGCCACTGCTGTTCTGGTGGGGCCCTGTTATGTAGTTAGCTCTCCACCACCACTTGCCCAGTCAGGCTTCACCGTGAAGTCAGTTCTGCATCATGGCGGTTAGTTGAGTGTAGTCCAGTCTGGTCAAGTCAAATCACTCCACTCAAGATTCAGAATCTCTAGTAGAAACCTACAAAACAAGCCTTCTTGATGAAGCCCCTGCTCCTTGGAAGAAAGAATTCCCAGTATCTCAGATAGAACTCTCTAGTCTCTTACTGAACCTGAATCCCATTCCCAAACCAGAGTTCACGATCTACAAGGTCAGGGTGACCAACATACTCTAGGGCATATTTTGCACAACTCCTATGCCTTTTCCTAAGATCAGTCACAGTAACAATCTATTAGCATGTATACAACCACAACACAGACATATTCCAAGTAAAAAAACCCCAAAGTATGTGGAACTAATGGTAAGAAATATTGTAATTTGTGTAATGAGGGTGGCCAGAGCTAGCTTTTCCCCCATAGAGGTTGCAGATAGTTCCATCCCTCTACACCTTCTAGCTCTGGGGTTTGCACAAACCTGGTCTCAAAACTCAAACTAGTCTTTACATGTTTGCAAGAGTTAACCCTGTTCCCACCTGTCTATATGCTTCTTAGTTCTAGCCAGGAATAGAACCAGGAACACAAAATGCAGCTCTTACCATATCAGTGAACTGACTATGCCTAGGAAGTTCATTGCTGTGCCAGGGTCCACACTTGCAAATCACACGGGTCTTTAGTCAGGGAACAACAAGATGACTTCCTCTTCTGTTAGGGCAGAGGTGGGCAAACTACGGCCCGTGGGACCGTCCTGCCCAGCCTTTGAGCTCCCGGCTGGGGAGGCTAGCCCCTCCCCCGCTGTCCACCCTCCACCGCAGCCATGCCGTCGCGCCGCCAGTGCTCTGGGTGGCGGGTTTGCGCGCTCCTGCCAAGCAGCGCGGCAGCATGTCTGGCTCTGGCCGGGCAGCACAGCTGCCAGACATGCTGCTCTGAGCAGTATGGTAAGGGGGCCGGGGCCGGGGGGCAGTCAGGGGACAGGGAGCGGTGGGATGGGGCGGAGGTTCTGGGGGGCGGTCAGGTGATGGGGTGGGGGTTGGATAAGCGTGGGAGTCCGGGGGGGGGTGTCAAGGGGTGGGGGTGTGGATAGGGGTCAGAGGACGGGGAACAGGGGAGGTGGGAAGGGGGGGAGGTTCTGGGGGGCAGTCAGGGGACAAGGAGGTTGGATAAGCGTGGGAGTCTCAGGGCGGGCCTGTCAGCAGGTGGGGATGTAGATAGGGGTCAGAGCAATTAGGGGACTGGGAGCAGGGGGGTTGGATGGGGTGGGGTCCCGGGGACAGTTAGGGGCAGGGGGTCCCAGGAGGGGGTGGTCAGGGGACAAGGAGCAGGGGGGGTTGGATGGGTCAGGGATTCTGAGGGGGGCAGTCAGGGGGCGGGAAGTGGGAGGGGTCGGATAGAGGGCGGGGGGCAGGCTGTTCGAGGAGGCACAGCCTTCCCTACCCGGCTTTCCATACAGTTTTGCAACTCCAGTGTGGCCCTCGGGCCAAAAAGTTTGCCCACCCCTGTGTTAGGGACTTTCATTTATTATCTTGCTTCTACAGGATAAAGAGCATGTGGAGGTTTATCATCTACAACACAAAACAACCCAGGTACATGCTGAATTCTGGTTAGACAGCAGAAATTCTTCCTTGATTTCTTTCTCCCTGAGCAGAAGCCTGATCTTTTATAAACCTTTGATTACAGAACAAAGCTCAGCTGCCCTGGTTAACACGAGGCTTAGCTGGGGATCCAGCTGCTTTCCTTCAGCTTCAATGAGCTCAAATTAGAATCTACAGTTGGGATTTAACCCCAATCTCCCCAGCCCACAGCTTCTCCTGGAGTAGCAGGCACTCTCTGTATCCAAGCTAACAGATGCTAGATTTAAACAACTCCAGTTTCCTCAAGCCCACCTGCATTGCTGGCCAGTTTGGCAATGTTTCTGCTTAGTGGTAAATGTCATGACCATAAGAAGCTCCTTTTGGGATGCTAAGGGACTTGAACACCCCATTATAAAATAGCAGAGTAAGCTTTGGCCACTTCCCTTGGCATGGCCGACCTTTTCTCAAGCTTTTTCCTACCTGAGGTTGCTAGTGGGTTACTTCTTAGCTCTGTTTTGAGAAGAGGTCTGTTCTTTTAAAAGTTGTAGAAACTTTTGGTTGGATAGAAACTATGGGTTGGGGTTTTTGTTTGTTTGTTTTCATATTTTATGCACATGCCTTGAACTTTCACAATTTAATGCATGTTAGCTATACCATATGTTTTCAGTGTTTCACATTCTTGTTAAACAAACATATAACTGTCTTTACTGAAGTAAGAACCTGTGAAAACTCCATACCCCCATTTATTACTGTATCTTTTATTGGTGGAGCTCTTGTTCCCTTAAATTAGTGCTTCTCAATTTTCTGCAATTCTGGAGATCAGATGCTTTTCTGGACCTCATTAGTTGAGAAATCTGGGTGAAAAACTTGCCAGATTTTGCTAGTAAGATTTCCTGTACTACCTGGTTTAGGTCAGGCTGGAAGTACTGTGAGAATAGCTTCCCCTAACCAGCCCTCCATACAATTTCGGAAACCCAATGTGGCCTTCAGGCCAAAAAGTTTGCCCACCCCTGTCTTAGATACACCAACTGTGAACATATTGTAAGCATCTCTGGCACACTTAGTCTGCTATTTTGACATATTTACTAAGATGTTTTGTTATCAATTTTACACCTTGAGTGAATTCCTGGTACTACTGAAGACAATGTCCAAATTACTTCATTAGGGTCAGAATTTCACCCTTTATCATTCCTCTCCCCCCTTTCTCTGTCACTGAGGACAATACTACTTCCCTGTCACTCAGACCCATAACCTAGGATAACTTTGTTTTTTTTTCCATTTTGCCTCTCCCCTGCCTCACACATCCATATCATGTTCATAACAGGATGCACCATGTTCATATTTCCTATTCAATATTTTTTTCTATCATCATTCAGTGAGTGGCCCTGTGTTTTATTTACTGCACACCATTCAAACCCTACAGTGGATACAGAATTCTTTTCTGATGTCTCTTAATTATTGTTTTATTAATTAACTTATATTTACAAACCCCCTGTCAGGTGAGGTGGTACAATTATTCCCATTTTACACAAGGGAAACTGAGGCACAGAGATTCAAGCCAATACTGTCACTCTTCCTCCTCTTCTTTGATTTTTGCCCATCAGCTCAGCAGCAAGAAATGGGGCCAAATGAATTCTTTCCACCACTTTCTGCTTTGTACCAGCTTCATGGCTTTGTTAACCTTTAAACCTTTTTGTTCTATATGTGATTCTTCACTATGTCTATCCAACGCATCCTCAGTCTTCCTTTGTTTCTATTTCCTTGCACTTTGGTATGTATCACCATATATGGTATCCTTTCCAGGTCCATCCTTAACATGTATCCAAACCGTTGCTGTCATTTTTCTTGAGTCTTCTGTAACAGCATTATTTCTTGCCCTAGCTGTTTTCTTATCACTTCATCTTTTATTTTCTGTGGTTTTGAAATTCGCAGTATTCCTCTCAATCAGTTCCTGTATGCAGTCAATATTTTTGGTTTGTTAGCTTTCTTCATATTTCAACACTCCAAACCGTACAGCAGTATTGGCACTAGGGCTGGCGCAACCCATTAGGCGACCTAGGTGGTCACCTAGGGCGCCACAATTTGGGGGGCAGTGACTGCGGCGGTATTTCGGTGGTGGGACTTTCCGCCGCCTCTGTGGGGGGTGGCATTTTGGGGCGGGACCTTCCGCCGCCTAGGGTGGCAGAAAAGCTGGCGGCGCTCCTCATTGGCACGAAAATTGTCTCATATGTGCTGATCTTCATTTTTATCTGAATGTCTTTAGCCTTCCAGAAAATTCTGCAAGATCTGAATGCAATAGCACCTAGTCCGATTCTTCTTATGTGATCTTCACAATTCCCAATGTTTAATACTAGTCCTCCAAGATTTACAAATTTTTCCACTTGTTCTAGTTTTTGTCTCCAATTTTGATCTTTCTCTCTTCCTCTTGCCTTCCCGTTGGCATAAATTTTGTTTTCTCCTTGCTGATCTTCAGTCTGAATTTTCAGTTTTCCCAGTCTACCTAGTTTGTTATTCTCTGTAAATCCTCCTTGGTCAATACTATGAAGTCAATACCATTAATATAGTATCATTATTTCAGCCTTTTTGAAATATGGAATCTAAACCAGAGATTTAATATTTAAATGTTCCAACTTAACTCTTAGTAAAAGTAACAAATATGCAAGGGCATTCTGCATCGAGCTTCTGCAGACAAACTACTCTGAGCTTCTCTCTTGTGGTTAGGATAACTATCACACTACTGTCCTTTGATAGACTAATGCCTTTGTATTACAGGGCTAACATATTCATCATTCTTATTACATTAATACATAGTACCGATTTTGCCCTTTGTGCACAGAAGGGTTATTTGGAGGACTAATTATGATGTTAAATATATGACTTAAATAACAATGGGCTGAATTTTGCCTTGTGATATCCATGTACAATTCCAGTTTACTTCAGTTAGATGCAACTGAGGGAACATTAACTCTGGCCAAATTCTGCTCTTAGTTAAATGGATGTAACCGAGAGTAAAATGTATCCCCCAGACATTTGCATATCATTATTTCTGTGTTTTAAAAACTGTAACCTTAACTCTAATATTAATGCAAATTTGTATATTTAATATATTTTCAATAGAATGTACACTGCTAATTGCCTAAGTCACACTTGAAAAAAATGTAACCCACAGACTTTTTTATTTTTGTATATTGTACAATGCCCAGTACCTTATTCATGCTAAACAAATAAATAACAAATATAACAAAGTTGGGCGGTATTTCCAATATGGAGGAGGACTGGAATATCATACGAGAAGAACTTGATGACCTTATAAACTGGAGTAATAGAAATGGGATGAAATTTAATAGTGCGAAGTGAAAGGCCGTGCATTTAGGGACTAAGAACAAGAATTTTTGCTATAAGCTGGGCCTTATCAGTTGGAAGCAACAGAAAAGGAGAAAGATCTGGGTGTATTGATTGGCCACAGGATGACTATGAGCCATCAAGGGGATGTGGCCATGAAAAAGGCTAATGCTGTCCTAGGATGCATCAGGCGAGGTATTTCAGGTAGAGACAGGGAAGTGTTAGTAACATTATACAAGGCATTGGCGAGACCTCATCTGGAATACTGCATGAAATTCTGGTCTCCTATGTTCAAAAAAGATGAATTCAAACTAGGGCTGTCAATTAATTGTAGTTAACTCACACGATGAACTCAAAAAAATTAATCACAGTTTTAATCGCACTGTCAAACAATAGAATACCAGTTGAAATTTATTACATATTCTGGATGTTTTTCTACATTTTCCTAGATATTGTACTCTGTGTTGTAATTGAAATCAAAGTGTGTATTAACAAAAGAAATAGTAATTTTTCAATTCACCTTATACAAGTACTGCAGTGCAATCTTTTTGTTGTGAAAGTGCAACTTACAAATGTAGATTTTTTTGTTACATAACTGCACTCAAAAACAAAACAATGTAAAACTTCAGGGCCTACAAGTCCACTCAGTCCTACTTCTTGTTTAGCCAATTGCTAAGACAAACAAGTTTGTTTACATTTATAAGGGATAATGCTGCCCTCTTCTTATTTACAATGTCACCAGAAAGTGAGAACAGGCATTTGCATGACACTTTTGTAGCTGGCATTGCAAAGTATTTATGTGCCAGATATGCTAAACATTCATATGCCCCTTCATGCTTCGGCCACCATTCCAGAGGACATGCTTCCATGCTGATGATGCTCGTTAAAAAAATAATTCAATTTGTGACGGGGTGGGGGGTAATAGGTGCATATGTAAGAAAAAGCCCCCAAAATCGGAACTGTCCCTATAAAATCGGGACATCTGGTCACCCTAATTCCAACTACCTGAGAATACTGTGGCTTCAGACTTGCTGGAGAGAGCAAAGGGTGGTTCCTGCACTAATCTGGTAATTTTCTTATGGATAATACCCATGCTAGAGACTGCATCATAGGCATATTAAGGAACATTTGCTTGCTCACAGAACTTCAAAGACATCACAGTCCTTTGATTTCCAAAAGTTTAGATTATTTATACATTAGAAAAGGTTTTCTTTGCTTTTTCAAACTACTCATTGCAATAATATAACAATTTAGGACCATATTCTGCACTCAGCTCCACAAGAGACAAGACTCTGGCCCTTATATTGCAATGAATAGTCGGAAAAAGCACAGAAAACATTCTTCTGTCAGGCTTTTACACTCCGTCTCCTAAAAAGCAGTACATATTATGCACTAATGTCACATTCATTTCTGGACCAGTTTGGAATGGCCTTATTCATCATAGGTGGCATTTTCAAAAGCTCCAAATGCATTGAGGATCACAAGTCCCATTGACTTTCTGCATTTTTTCCGGGAGCCTTTTATATCTGATTTCTATTCCTACATGTAAGTGCTGTGCACCTTGCTATGACTAAAAAACTAGTGTTCCTTGGATGCTGCTTATGCAGTATTAGAGCTTGTCGAAAATTTCCCATCTAAATATTTCCTCGACAGAAAATGGCTTCTTGACTAAACAGAAATATTTACCCAATATTTTCCATTTTACTCAAAGGTTTTCTTTTTTTGAATAAAAACTTCACATTTCAGCCACGGAAAGGTAAAATTTTTCTTTTAAACGGAACAATTTCCATTTTGTTTTGGTTTTTTTTGACAAAAACCTGAAAATATTTGAAGAAAATTTTTGTTGAAAATTTAAAAAAAAATTGTTTTCATCAAAATGTTTCATAGGGGTAAATAATTTCCCAGCCATCTCAACCTAGTCTAACCCTCTCCACAGTGTGGCTTTAGCTGTTAACTCTGAAATCAGATTTACATTTAATTAGCTATTTCCAAGGATTCTCCAGCCATGCCCCCTCCAGGACTAGAGAGAGAAGGATCTCTTGAAAGACATCAGTAAGACAAATACTGAGTATGTTCAGGGATCTCACAGATGTTCTCACAAGGAAAGAAGGCTTGATGCCGCTGCAGCAGCAGCACCACCACCTGCTTTTCTGGATTATCTTTACGCAGCATTTAATAAGAAGCTGCACCTGTAAGTACGTGTGAAATGTAAATGATTCAATTATATGGGGAAGATCTCATGGCTAGAAGCCAGGTAGAATTTTATTAAAGTAATTGGTGATTCCTTTAGCTGAATTGAGATATGTGCCTGGTTGATGTTTAAGGGGATTTATGGACATTTAATCTGTGTTATCATGGATTAAATTTTCTCTCCCCAAAAGATATCACAATGTGGGGAAAATGTGGTGAAGATACTTACTACCATGAAGCATACACACCACGGTGAGATCTTCCCCACCCCGCTCTGTCCCCTCTATGCCAAGTAAAAAGGGTGGAGTGGAGTAAAGGGGCCATAAACCCCCTATATCTGACCTGTGGAGGATTCCCCCAGCCCAGGCACTGCAGAAGACAACCATAAGGCTGCCTTTTGAGGACCTCTTCACAATCCCGATGTAAGGTGCATACCAGGAATGAAACTGGGGGCAGGAAGAGAGTTTTGGGGTGGGTCTGAGGAGATTCTGGGAAGCTGCCATAAGTTAGACTCCTAGGGCTGTCTAAATGATGCCAGGGACTCTCCAGCCATGAGAATAACTCAGGATTGGGAGGGCAGGAAACTGTCTTAAAGTCATCTTAACCCCTGCCTCCCCCTCATTTTGAGTTCTGTACTCCACCTCATAGAGACAAGTACAGAAAAAGGGATCCAACAGCCTCAAAGAAAATTATTCCAACACTCAACTGAGTTTTGGAATGAACAGTGGACATCAAGGTGTTTGTGCATCCTGGGAATCATAAAGCAGGCAGGACCCAGCCCTGCAAAGTGCTGCCAAATTTATAGCAAGGAGCGCCCTCAAAAATTTTCTGCATCTGTCTTGAGGTAAGCCAATCTCCTCTCATTGTAGACCACCTGTCCTGACTGTAGCGGGAAGGTAGAATCATAGGGTTAGAAGGGACTGCAAGGCTCATCTAGTCTAACCACCTGCCAAAATGCAGGATTTGTTGTGTCTAAACCATCCATAACAGATGGCTATCCAGCCTCCTTTTGAAAATCTCCAGGGAAGAAGTTTCCACAACCTCCCTAGGCAGTCTGTTCTATTGTCCTACTGTTCTTACAGTTAAAAAGTTGTCCCTGAGATTTAATCTAAATCTGCTATGCTGCAGTTTGAACCCATTGCCTCTCGTTCTGTCCTCTGTGGCAAAAAAAGAACGACTTTTCTCCATCTTTTTTATGGCAGCCTTTCAGTACCTGAAGACTGCTATCATATCCCCCATTAATCTCCTCTTTTCCAAACTAAACATGCAGAGTTCATTCAGCCTTTGCTCAGATGTCTTGCATTCCATCCCTTTGATCATCTGTGTCGCTCACCTCTGGATCTTTTCTCTATATCCTTTCTATACACTGGTGACCAAAATTGGACAAGGTACTCCAGCTGAGGCCTATGCAACACTGAGTAGAGTGGTACTATCACTTCCTAGGACTTGCATGCTATGCCTCTGCTAATGCAACCTAAAATTGCATTACTTTTTTTGCAACAGTTTTGCATTGCTGACTCATGTTGAGGTTGTGATCCGCTAAAACTCCCAGATTCTTCTCAGCAGTGCTGCTGCCAAGCCAGTTATCCCCCATTCATTTATGCATTTGGTTTTTCTTCCCAGAGGGTACGTCTACACTTACCGGAGGGTCCGGCGGCAGGCAATCGATGTTCTGGGATCGAATTATCGCGTCTGGTTTAGACGCGATAAATCGATCCCGGATCGATCCTGGAAGTGCTCGCCGTTGACGCCGGTACTCCAGCTCGGCGAGAGGAGTACGCGGCATCGATGGGGGAGCCTTCCTGCAGTGTCTGGACCCGCGGTAAGTTCGGACTAAGGTACTTCGAATTCAGCTACGTTATTAACGTAGCTGAATTTGCGTACCTTAGTCCGAAGTGGGGGCTTAGTGGGGACCAGGCCAGAGTGTAGCACCTTACATTTGTCTTTGTTGAATTTTGTTTTGTTGTGTATAGCCCAGGTCTCCAATTTCTCGAGATCCCGCTGAAGTTTAGCTCTATCCTCCAAAGCGTTTGGAGCCTGTCCTAGCTTTGTGTCATCTGCAGATTTGATCAGTATGCTCTCTATACCTACATCCAGGTCATTAATAAAGATTTAAACAAGACCAGACCCAGAAGAGATCCCTGTTGAACCTCTCCCTCCAATCCGACATCATTCCATTAATAGTTACTCTTTGTGGTTGTTTATGTAGCCACTTACTGGCAGTTCTGTCAAGCCCGCATTTCTCCAGCGTACTTAACTGAATGTCACATGGGACTGTGTCAAAATCATTGATGAAGTCCAAGTATATTATATCCACTACATTCCCTCTATCCATCAAATCAGTTAGCCTGTCAAAGAAGGAAATCAAGCTAGTCTGGCATGATTTGTTCTTGGTAAATCCATGCTGGCTGCTAGTGATTACCCCTCCACTCTCCAGCTATTCGCAAATTGAATGTTTTATACGTTGCTTGAGTAGCTTCCCAGGTATCAAAGTCAGGCTGACTGGTCTATAGTTCCCCAGTTCCTCTTTCCCCCCCTTTCTAAAGATGGGCACTATATTAGTAGCCCTTCTCCGGTCTTACGGGACCTCTTCTGTCATCCATGAGTTTGTAAATATTATTGCTAGTGGTTCTGAGATTTCTTCAGCTAATTCCTTCGGTACCCTTGGGTGAATAGCATCTGGCCCTGCTGATTTGAATTTATTCAAATTGGTCAGAAGATCTCTGACATAGTCTTAACTTACTCTGATCTGCATCCCTTCCCCTTTATTGTCTCTGGTAACTTTGCTAGTCATCCGGTCACGTTATTTTTTGTGAGAAGACTGAAGCAAAGAAGGCATTGAGCAGCTCTGCCTTTCTATCATCTTGCATTACCAGCTCACCTTCTCCATTGAGCAGTGGACCCATACCATCCTAGATCTTTCTTTTTGTCTAACATATTTGAAGAACCCCTTCCTGTTGTTTCTAACATTTCTTGCCAACTGTAACTCATTCTTTGCCTTAGCTTTCTTGATTTTGTCCCTATGTGCTTACGCTTTTCCCATGTATACTTCCTTGGTGACATGCCGCTCCTTCCATTTCCTGTATGTGTCCCTTTTGGTTTTTGAATAGTTAAAGAGCTCCTTGAGCAGCCACATTAGCTTCCTGTGGCTCTTTTTATCTTTTCTCTGCATTGGAATAACTTGATGTTGAGCCTCTAGTATTACATATTTTAAGAACTGCCAGCCCCCTTCGACTCCTTTTCTTCCTAATTGGTCTTTCCATGGGACCTTGCCTACTATTTCTCTGAGTTGGTTGAAATCCACCTTTCTGAAGTCCTGTGTCCTTGTTTTGCTGTTCTCATGTCCTTATTTCCATAGGATCTTGAATTCTATCAGATCGTGATCACTTCCTCCCAAGTTCCTAACCACCTTCACGTTTGCAATGAATTCATCCCTGTTGGTCAAAACCAGATCAAAAATGGAAGACCCTCTAGTTGTTTCCTCAACTTTCTGAATCAGAAAGCTGTCTCCTACACATGCTAAGAATTTGCAGGATGTATTATGTTTTGCTGCAATAGTCTTCCAATATATATCATTGAATTTAATATCCCCCATTAATACTAGCTCATGTGTGTTAGTTAATCTTATTAACTGCTTATAGAATTACTCATCCACTTCCTCTTTCTGATTTGGCGGTCTATAATAGAGTCCCACCATAACGTCACTACTGTTCTTTTCTCTTGTTATCCTCACCCAGAGACTTAGTAGGTCTGTGACCCACTTCCCCTTGGACCTCAGAACAAGTGTATTCAATCTTGACATACAGTGCAACATCTCTTTTTTTTCTCATACCTATCCTTTTGGAACTAGCTATATTACTCAATGCAGGTACTCCAATCATGGGAGTTGTTCCACCAAGTCTCTGTCATGCCAATTAAGTCATAATTTTCTCTATATACTATGACTTTCAGTTTATCCTGCTTGTTCCCCATACTCCTTTCAATCAAATACAGTCATCAGATACTTTACAGACTGTCCTGTTGCTTTTCTTTTTGCCTTTTGAATGCAGTTGTTATTTCTAGACCCTTCTTTAGAAATTAGCCCCTTCCCCTTGTCTTCATTACTTGAGCCTAGATACGCATTGGCTGTATTTTTGTCACCATCCCCCATTGGACCTAGTTTAAAGCTCTCATCAGGTTAGCCAGTCAATGTCCAAAGATGCTCTTCCTAGTAATAGATAGACAGAGCCCATCTCAGCACAGTAATCCTGGAACATCAGCTTGTTGTTGAAGAATCCAAAGCCCTCTTGCCGACACCACCTGCGTAACTACGCATTTACTTCCACAATTTGATGGTCCCTGCCCAGGCCATTTCCTTCAACAGAGAGAAGGGACAAGAACATCACTTGTGTCCCAAACTCTTTTATCCTTCTTCCCAGAGCCATGTAGTCTGCAGTGATCTGCTCAAGGTCCTTCTTGATAGTTTCGTAAGTCTCCCTTACCTCATGTGAAGGGGTTGATGGAAGCAGATCTCCCTTTGAGTAGAGGGGAGTAGCAGAGCTCCATATTCCTTCCGTATGGTTAAGGTATATTTGCTAAAGTGTGTGGAGAAATTTGTATGGACACTGGTCTTGCCATCGTTTCTAAGTGTTGAATCCTGCAAGGGACTAAGCACTATGGACCGGATCCAGCAATGCACGTAAGCATATGGATTATTCATATGCCTAAAATTAAGCATGTGCATAGGTGTGTCACTGGATCAAGAACAGAATGCTCAGCATCTTCCAAGATTGAGCCCTTAATTTTTCAGTGTAAATGAACACCAGATTTATGCTCACACATAATTTTAAAAATACACTGGTCTTTTTCACAATTACGTTCACAGTGTAAAGGATTTTTTTTTTTACTACTACTACTCTATGGATTTCAATAAAAACAAACAAACAGCCAAGCTAAGAACATATTTTATGTTTCCTGAATGTCAGAAACCTAATATTAGTAACTCTCCTATTATATTACTTTGGGAAGTTGCTAAGAAGGTATTTGGTTCTTCCCACAAAATCAATGGAACCACTATTTACTGTAACGTATTTCACATTTCAAATATAAATTTTGATATCCTACTGTTTTAGACAGGAATGATTTTATAGATACAGTCCAGAAACTTCAAACAGATGAAAAGGATATTATTTAAAGAGAGACAATAAGCCTCACTTTTATTGTTGAAGTTTCTTTTAACATCAACAGTAGAAAAGAATCTAGACTTCTGTGCATTTAAATACTTTTTCTTTCTATTACATTCCTATATTTTTGATTTTGCATAGTTTGGTGTGCTTTTGCATAGAAGGTGGTGGAGGTGTTTCACTCTTCCTCCTAAGTTGATTCAATGGCAAAATAGCTGTAAAAGGGTAGGCAACATACCAAAGAAAATATACGTAGTTCAGCTTATTGTGTAGCTATTTGAAATAAACATATGATGCATCATCCTGGTACCATCATCCCTGCTCTGTCTGTCATTTTTCCCTTTGCAGTTTATTGAATCCCTAGGTGTATTACAGCGGCAGCCTGTAACGATCCACCACACAAGTATCTGCCTACCTAGCTGCCTTTTCAATCACATTTTCGCACAAGGCTCTCTCCAACTACTGGAGTTGGTTACAATAAACTGACTTAGTTTATATATAATGGATTATTGATGTTTAAGTTTATAAACGGCGGTAGAATAGTATAGTGATGCTGGCAGTAGGGTATTTACTGTGGGAAGATCCACCAGTCTAAGCGCAGTCTCTAATAGCTATAAGCCACTCAGCAACTGTTCAGCAGCAGCTGACATTTATGTGATAGCGTGTTCTGTATGACAGAGCTAGATCTCATGTACAGCAGGTAGCTATTGAAATAGCTGCTTCTTGCTGGTACCTTGAACATGTTCGTGTTACAAATGTTTGAAACTATTTTCTTCTCTTTCATAAATATGAGTATATTTATTTGCCTCTCTTTTCTTCTTCCGTAGGTAATGCATTTGTGGTTAGCCTGGCTTTGGCAGACCTGGTGGTGGCCTTGTATCCATATCCACTGGTGCTCTTAGCCATTTTCCACAATGGATGGTCCTTGGGTGAAATGCACTGTAAACTGAGTGGCTTTGTGATGGGACTAAGCGTAATAGGCTCCATCTTCAACATTGCTGCAATTGCAATAAACAGATACTGTTACATATGCCATAGCTTTGCTTATGACAAAGTGTATACCTGGTGGAACACAATGCTATACGTCTGCCTAATTTGGGTGTTAACAGTTGTTGCAACTGTGCCAAATTTTTTCGTTGGCTCTTTAGAGTATGATCCGCGCATCTATTCATGCACATTTGTTCAGACTGCTAGCTCCTATTACACCATCGCTGTTGTCATAATTCATTTCATAGTACCTATCACTATTGTGAGCTTCTGCTACTTTCGGATTTGGATCTTAGTGATTCAAGTAAGAAGAAGAGTCAAATCAGAAATAAAACCAAGACTGAAGCCGAGTGACTTCAGAAACTTTCTCACAATGTTCGTGGTTTTTGTGATCTTTGCCTTTTGTTGGGCACCACTGAACTTCATTGGATTAGCTGTAGCTATCAATCCTTTGGAAATGGCACCAAAAATTCCTGAGTGGTTGTTCGTCGTAAGCTATTTCATGGCCTACTTCAACAGTTGCCTTAACGCAATAATATACGGACTTCTTAACCAGAATTTTCGAAAAGAATATAAACGAATCCTAATGTCACTGTGGATGCCAAGGCTTTTCTTTCAGGAAACATCCAAAGGGGGGACTGAAGGTCAGAAGAGCAAGCCTTCTCCTGCTTTAAACAACAATGACCAAATCAAAACTGATACCTTGTAAATGTGCTATGATGAATGCAAAGAAGTGTCATTGAGAACTCCAATGATGTAGTTATAAGATTACACTCATTCTTACTTACTTTTCTGTGCTTTCAATTTTAATGGTGTAGAGTGACTGGAATCCTGTTGTCTTGATAAAACACACTGCTCTTCTAAATTCATTTTTTATACAAGATACCAATTTGAAATCAGCTTCAGAATTAAAGTAGAACATGAATGCCAGCTGCTTTATTTCTCAGAGACTAATCCTGCCTTCAAAATGTGGATGAGGCACTCATTGACTTCAATGGGAGTCATGCAGTTATCCAAGGTCAGAATTTGTCTCTGAGAAAATATAATGAATGCATTTGCTTAAAGGTATGGTAGTTAAGGCTGAGGGAATTTTTTTCCTGTCATATCTGTACATGGAGATTGATGTAGATATTTTGCTTTCCTTCTATGTGTCAAACTTGGCATTTCTGTGTATGTACTGGTAGGGAAACAAGTTTTGCTTGTGTACTGAAGAGGAGAATTTTGTCCTTTTGTCCCACAAGAGAATTTTAACACTAATGCCTTTCTTGACAGGGATTTTCATATATATCCATCTCAGTTTATTTATTCTATTTGTCTTCTGTATATATTGTTTCTCTTTTTTTCCTTCAGATTATACAATGTAACTGGACAATTGTTTACACATTTATATTACTTTGAGGATTCTTCTTCTTATATGTGCTCAGAATTCCCATGAGTACTAGGTGGAGTTGTGTATATACTGAAGGGCAATAGGCACATAATAACTGTATAGAAATAATAGATATAAAATGTATAGTATAAATGTTGCCTTCTTAATTTTATATATAGTATATATAGTTCATTTGGGAGTTGTAGGCTCCAAAAACTATATGGAACAATGAATTCCAAACAGAATCAGGTAAAATGAAGGGGAGACACTAACAGTGTCACTTTTCAAAAGTGCTCAGCATTGACCTAACTCTTCTCCCATTGAAGTCAGTGGTGAAACGCTCATTTGCTTTATTGACTCCTACTGACTTCAGTGTGAGCAGCATTTGGCCAATACCAAATGCTTTTGAGCAAACCTCCCCTTAGATATTTAAAAGTTTCCTGTACACCAAGCAGGTGCGGTTGCTGGCTTCAAGTGGGGTGCTGCTCTAAAAATATCAGTATGAGGTTCCATGTCTGTGGTCTTTTAGTGTGACTCCAGGTCAACTCTGCACAGTTTGCAAGATAAAAGAGAAGTTTTTTTGGTCAGCTCTGCAAACTCAGCTTTCGGCTCTGAAATTCAAGCTGGGTTCTTTCCTTCTCCACTAACAGCAATCATGCAGGCCAAATTACAACATGGGTTACACCTGCACACCCCACTATGGCCTGTATAATTTAGCTTGCATCATCTTTATTGCTACAGTAGTGATGCTGAGTAAGAAGGAAGGAACTCAACTTGACTTTCACACTCCAAGTTGGGTTTACTGTGCTGACCATTAGGAAAAATATTTAAAAACTTGTGCACTAAGCAAATTGGATATGGAGTCACTAAAACACATTAAACATAGAACCCTATTTTTAGAGACAAATTTCAAAGAATGAACTCACTTTAATGGTTTTCATTGCCTGCCATAAAATCTATCTAAAGTCAAAACTGTATGGCAAAGTGACAAATCTGAAGATTTTCCAAGCTTCTTCCATATTTTCCTGGTATTTCTAATGTGCTCTGAAGCACAGGAGCCTAACTGGCATATAGTACTGCTTTGATGAAAACTAAGTGGGACAAAGATCTTGGAGAGACATAACCATTTTCTATAGGATGGTGAAAGAGAGGAACACTTAATGATGACCCAAGAGAAATAGCTAAAGAATCATGGCCAAATTCATTCCTTTTATTACTCCATGGATTTAAACAGGACAGACTTGTCTCAATGGTGTCTCTAAAATTAATTTAACTATAAGCATCCTTAAAACATAGTTCTACTTTGAAAATGACTCTATAAAACTTGCACCCTCCATTTCTTCCAAGGGCCTGAATATGGAATTGTGTGTGTGTGTGTCTGTGTGTGTGTGAAATGCCCATCAAAGTCAATGGGAAATTTGAGTGCTCAGGGAACGCAGGAGGTGGCACCAAATTTGCTCACTTCACAACATTGTTTATACAGACTTCTAGCCCTGAAAACTCAACTTGGGACTTGACATTCGAGCTTTCCTTTCTAACTTGTATATGAACACTAGTGCTAAAGAAAGCTCAGATGGAGCTCGGTTTATCATTTGATGATGCATGAGCCAGAATAGCATCCAGCTCATACTCCCATCGCTGTGTTAACTCTGCAGAGCTAAATGAAAAGTAGTAATAACTTTTCTCATACAAGTAAGCAGATATTCTATATGTTTATAGGACGCAGATGTGACATGGACATTGAAATTTTTACAAAGTCATTTTTCTTATTACAGTTGCACTTTAAAATTTAGGGGTCAAATTTTGGAATTGTTACTACATTGGTGAGCACTTACATCAGTAATCCCAAATGAAGCTAATGAGACTACTCATGGGAGTAACTGCTTACAGAGGGCTGGTCCACACTAAGCCCCCAGTTCGAACTAAGATATGCAACTTCAGCTACGTGAATAACGTAGCTGAAGTCGAAGTATCTTAGTTCGAACTTAAAGGTACTTACTGCGGGTCCACACGCGGCAGGCAGGCTCTCCCGATGACTCCGCCTGCTCCTCTCGCGGAGCAGGATTACCAGCGTCGATGGCGAGCACTTCCGGGATCGATTTATTGCGTCTAGACAAGACGCGATAAATCAATCCCAGAAGATCGATTGCTTGCCGCCGAACCAGCGGGTAAGTATAGACGTACCCTAAGATATATAAGGGTTCCAAAATCTGGCCCTTCATTGCAACTGGCTAAAAGATGTCAGAAGAAATGCTTTATCCTAAGGGACAGATTCTGCCAACCTTACTCTCACTTAGTACACCTCTACCCCAATATAACGCTGTCCTCGGGAGCGAAAAAATCTTACTGCGTTATAGGTGAAACCGCGTTATATCGACCTTGCTTTGATCCGGCAGAGTGCGCAGCCCTGCCCCCCCCGGAGTGCTGTTTTACCGCGTTATATCCGAATTCATGTTATATCAGGTCGTGTTATATCGGGGTAGAGGTGTACCTTGTTATCTTGCTCCTCGTGGTGTCTACATGAAATCAGTGGGGCTATTTGCAGCACAAGGTACTCTTCATCTTGAATACTTTTGCAATGATGGTGGGTGGTGCTTGGTAAACAAAGAACAAGTTTTTATATAGTATGTTACTGCACAACTGTTAATTTTAATTTAAACCTGAAATCAATTATATAAATTCAGTTAAACTAGATGACTAACACAGGTCTTCCATAGTAAACTCTCTCTTCATTTAGCAATAGTTTATTTTTCCATGTAATAATATACCCACGTACCTATGTAAAAAGCCTTAAATTAGTTTTATCCATTACTTTGTTACAGTTAGAAAATCCCTCCCTCCAACTGTACATTTTGAAAAAAACTTGTAAATGTAAGATGCAATTATTTCTGATATGGGAAAAAAAGAAACTATTTTATTAGTCTACAATACAGATTATATGTTTATAGCATGATTTGAAACACATACTCAGGATGAGTGTAATAAGTTGCATACAGATTTATGCATCTTTGAGGAAATGAGTATCTCAGTTGTGAAGACTGTAAAATATTTACAATACCAGCATATCAAATGTTGACTCTTTAAGACAACATCAGAAAAAATCAAAGGGAGACCCTGTCTTCTACATGGGTCACTAGCGAAATGAGAATGGTGCTTCAGGGACAGAAGGCTCTTAGCGATTATTCTGCTTTTGGAAGACTATTTGGAATCTTTTCAACTATTTAGTTTCTTCTTGATTTGATTTTAAATGTTATTAGTGTTTTGGATTTATAATAAAATGATGCTATTCCAGAATGTTTCTTACAGCAAAACTCTTCTGTAGAAGTGAAATTCAACCCTTTGCAGAGTGTCTATTGCAGAGGTTCTATCCATTAAGTCCCACTTTAGCACAGAGGGATGGATCTTTTACTTTCTCCAATGAGCTTAAGTGAGATTTATGTGGTGAATTGGCCATATGCTGGCCCTCTGCACAGGCATGACTACAGGGATGACTTTCATCCTCAAAGACCATTTTCATAAAATGTTAAGGATGGAATTCTGGAGCTATTAACTTCAATGAGGCCAGGATTTCACACTAAAAGTGCTGATTCAACTGACTGATTCTGAGTAGCCCATTCTCAGGGGCAGAAACACATCTCTCTCTTCCTTCTTTTAATGACACATTTGGATTTAGAATGATTAGTTTTTGCCCTAGTTCTAATTTTAAAAGAACTGTATGAGGCTGGAGATTTTACAGTTAAATAAATAAATCTCTGTCTGTATATAGACGATTGTAAGTATTTGTGGATCTTGTAGATAGTATTCCTTGTAACCATTTCTTGAGTTAAGCTTCTACCACAAATTTTAAAAACAACCCTCCACCCTCACCCCCCAGCATTCCTGTTCCATTGGAATAAATGGCCATTTTCACTGGCTGGATTCTACACCCTAAGTCCAAGTAATAAATCCATAGACTGCCTCAACCTCTATCAAGCATGTATGGAGACAGTTAATAATGTCAAACTGTAGGAAGCATTATTGATTCTGGTTCATCCTTTGTTAATTATTCCTTCAGCAACATCCAGAAAACACCGCTAAACATTGGTGTTATCATTTTTTTAAAAAAGATCTTTTTGTAAATATTTTGCAATAATTCCCTTCATGTAACCTCTAGGGCAAGAGCTATTTTTAATTGCATTGTAAAACATTAATAATATGAATGTAATATTAAGAATGTTTCATGTTGACATGGTTGCAGTAGCAAAGAACTTGATCCCGCAAGACCTCCCACTGTAACCTACTGGCTGGATCCACAGAGGAAGAGTATCACGGTGCCTAGCCACAGAGCCTGGTTCTTTCTCTCAGTCTGCAGAGCCTCATGTGTTCAGTCCTAGAAGTCCCCAGCACAATACCTAGTGATAGCTAAAATGCTGGCTACCACACGAAGAACTGCTGTTGGTTTCCATGCATACTGCATGATCAGGCCCAAAATAAAGATCTGATCTGAAGTTCGTGTGCAAGCAAAATGCCCACTCAATCTAAGGATTGCGGGATGAAGTCTTGAAGTTGCTGCCTTTAATTTTTACATATTTATTTAGCTTAAATCTATGATAATATAGGAAATCATTCTTCAGCAGTGCAATGAAGAGTTGGCTACGGTAATGCAGTTTTACAATTATTCAGTGTATCTAAAATGGATATCAAAGAACCCATGAACTCTTCTGTAGACCAGGTGAGGTGGCCTTCTGGTTACAGATGTGACATAATCACAAGTACTAAAACTGCAGGAATGATGAGCTATGCCAATTTACACCAGCTGGGCCTGTGCTTTTTAGGTACATCAGGAATGGCCTATATTTGCTCTGTTTGCTGTTGTTTTTTCTTATGTTCAGTAAAAATGCCTTGCTTTTGAGCCAAAATGGCTTCACAATGAAAACATGACAATTCACCTCCTTGCATATGTTCCATGTGAATGTTGCCATTTCATCAGTATAACACTGAAAAAGCAAAAGCATGAAAGGCCTTGCAAAATGGCACAAAATAATTAGCAAAATTCTCTTACACCTCCATTCCCTCTCCTCCCCACCACCACTGTCCACAGTGGGGGGCGGGTGAGGGGAAAATCTGCTGCTATGCAGTGGCCAGCACCAGGTCTATGCAGCACTTGACTCCTAAGCACATCTGTATGTAAGATGTGTGTTCAAAAGGCTCAAGTTGTCACTGAACACTCACACAGACTAACATGAGGGCAGAATATGGAAGACTACTCATGGACTTACAATCAGTTCCAGACATGAGGAATCATTCCTTTATATCCTTTACTTCTTCCACAACATAAACGCCCCTTGACTGCAGTGGGAGCTCTGAACACAAAAGGAGTGCAGAATCAGGCCCATTGACAAAAGCAGCTCTCTACAGTAGCAATCACTCTTTAATAGCCTTGTTCTTCTTCCATGTTCTTCGATATCTTTCATTTAACTGCATTAACACTCAAAATGGAGGCTAAAAAGGGTTTAGAAGAGGTAGAAAACATGGTTTGAACAATGTGAACTTGGATGCTTAGAAACAAGGATGAAAATTTAACTCAGCCTAAGGAAGAAATAATTTCTACCCAAAGCGCCAGGAGACAGGCTTTCCAACTGCTCATTTGTGTAGCCTCACCCATTAGGTATCTTGCACTACTGCTCAATGTGAAAAAAATCCCCCATTTGCTCTTTAAGAGACAGATTATGCCTGGACTTTAGTGCAAGCACAGTGTGGGTGAGGGATCATTTCCCCGGTAGCATTGTCCACATAAGGGCCAGGTTGAATTCCAGTCTGGGAACCCAGGGACTTCTACCTCCCTATGCTATATGGATACATGGTGTTCCAAGAAGGGGTGGAGGATAGTAAGCTGCACCCCGTCATTGTACTTGGGAGCCCTAAGTGGTGCAGAACAGAATGGCTCCTGGTGCCCACACTAGAGTGGTGGTACTTTGCACCATCTTTTACTTGAGCTGTGTCTAAATGGCACAATCTAGCCCCTAACAATCAAAATTAGATAGACATTTTGCTATGATCATTCTTTTTCAGGATAGGTTCTGTATTTAACAAGCGGTGTGATTGTGGGTGGTGTTCTGCTAATAACTCCGTTTTGATAAAATGCCAAAACCTGTCAAAGAGTAAAACTCCCAATGAGTGATGCAATCAAGGAGAGTGCTCAGTTTTCTTCTTGTTCTAGATGCCAGTAGCAGCCACTTGCACAATTTACAGACTTCTCCTAAAAAAGCCTCTCCTGACATTTTAAAAATGTTAATTAGGATGATACCCTATTCTGACATTCTGATTGCCTTAAAAAAACGTAATGGCCATCACTATCGCATGAAAATGGATTATTATGTGTTCTCCATAAGGATTACCTAAACTAAGATTACTAAGACCATCTTTTTCTTACAGGAACCATCTTTTCACTGTGTTTGAACAGTGCCTAGCACAATGGGTTCCTGGTCCATGACTAGGGATCCCAGGTGCTGCAATAATAATTCTAATTTTCAAAAATAGGTGCCTAAACTGAGGCTCCTATATCTACATTTAGGCTCCAAAAAAGTGACAATTTTCAAATGCTCAGTACCCATCAGCTCCCATTGACTTTAATGGGAGCTTCTGGCTACTCTTCAATTTTGAAAATCAGACAATTTGTTTGGGAACATGACTTGAGTCACCTATTTTTGAAATGGCAAATAAAAAACTCCCAAAGACCAGGGTACAATTTTCATAAGCTCCCAAGTCACTTAGGAGCCTAAGTCTCATTTGCTTTCAATGAGACTTAGGCTCCTAAGTGTCTAAAGCACTTTTGAATACAGGACAGACTCCTAAGTCACTTAGGCACTTTAAAATGTTACCCCATGTGTGACTAGGTCTGGGTAGTAAACTAATCAAGAGCTTGATCCTGAACTCACTCACTGCTGGGAGTAGCACCTACTCTTGCAAGTACTCCCACTGATGTCAGTGTGGTAGTATGAGTTGGCAAACTTGGCTCCAGTTCACAAATCACATTGGGCTAGATTGTGCCATTTAGTCACAACCCATAGAAAGGGTTGTTAGGCAGCTGCCCACCAGAGAGTGAGGATTCCCAGAGCTCCCGGGTAGGCAGAGGTTGCATATGTACTACAATGCACCTCTGAGGGGCACAACTCACTCCCCTCCCCCAACTGGCTGTTGTACAATGGTGGGGAGGAACCATAGACCAGCCTCCTGTCTGCCCACTTCAGGGTACCATGTACGCTCGGGGGGCAGGAAGGAAGCAGTCCCTATACTCCTGAGCATAGGGACTGGAATTGTTCCTGGCCCTTCTCTCAGCCAGGCTTTTTATATCCTCCTCCAAATGGTTCCCATGAAAAAGGGCCAGGCAGAATTTCCCTTTCATCTACTCTGGTGCAAGCAGGGGATCTTATGTCCTGTTTAGCTCAAACCCTCACTGCTAAAAGTTTCCCTTAAACCCTTTGCTGCAAATCTATTTTCTAACTCTGCTATTCCCCTTGATTAAAATGTAATGAATCAGATGTTCTAT
This sequence comes from Terrapene triunguis, assembly GCF_002925995.2. Classification (NCBI taxonomy): domain Eukaryota; kingdom Metazoa; phylum Chordata; order Testudines; family Emydidae; genus Terrapene; species Terrapene triunguis. The sequence goes on from NW_020664448.1 coordinate 15,093,839, forward strand.
TAATTATATTAGATATAACATTAGGTTTCCCCAAATGCAGTGTGTTCACCAGCCCCACATGCCCTAGCTGATAACATATGATTATATGGGATATAGTGTAATAATCCAGATGCTTTTTAAAATCAGAGCCATGATCCTATCTATCTAACCTCTCTTCTCTAGCCAGGTATTTATGCCAGGCTTTATCACTGTGGCATCTGTATTTCAGCTAATAAAGACTGGATCAGGCCCCGAGGCAGGATTCTGCCACAGGAAAGGTTAATTATACTTAAAGTTTCCTCAGTGCTTTATACAACAGCACACTATGAAAGATGATTGTCATTAAAATTAGACAGAGCATCAAATTCTCTCCCCCCCCTCCTCAATCTGAAGTGGAACTAATCTAAAATAATGTGTCACTTTTGCAGTACAGTGAAAGCCAGCTACGTTGCAGAATTTCAAGTAGACTTTTAATGCTTTAGAATATTTTGCACAATTAGCAGCTATGAACCATTGAAAAGCTACTGAGACTAGTGAGCTGGATACTCTAGTGTCATTGGTTACAGCCAGTAGTGTTTAATTTGAGATAGGAAAAGCATGTTAATAGCCCTCTCTGCTGTATCATAAACTGATGTGGCATTGAAGCCATCTGCATTCAAACACATCGTGCCTACATTTTTGAGATTTATTTGTGTACAGAATATTTTATTTTATTTAAAAAACAGCATAACAATCTTGCATGTGTAAAGACATCATTCAAACACATTACATATAACCAATCACACTGCCAAAAGTGCCATATCACTTATGGGGGAAAAATACAGCAATCCTGGAGTTTGCTCAGTGAGTTAGTTCATTAAATGCTGCACCTCCTTCGCCAACTGTTTTTCAAAAGGTACTTTTACTTGTTGAATAACTTGTTCTATCCAATGAATTAATCCTGCACAAGTAAAGTTTCCTGGGTTTAATTTAAGCCTATCAATGGTGTTATTTGTAAGAGTTCAGTGCACTACTGACACAACATTTCATTTTAAAAAAAATAAGGAACCAAGACTTTATTACAATGTTGCTTTCATTCAATGTTTTGTTAAATCTGTCAATCATTTCTGTAATGTTGGCCAGTTTCTATCTTGTGTGCTTATTCTCTTTGACCAAGGAAACAATTTTACTTTAAACTTTAGCATTGTTCTCCTTATTAAATATAATTAAAACTGCATCATAACCATGGATTGACGAGTCCTTCATATTCTTCTTAATTGAAGTGATTTTAAGTTTCAAGATTATGAGAGAAATTGAACAAAAAAACCAGACCTCTCTCCTTTCCTCCCCCCCCAAAAGGTGAGTAGCCAAATAGAGGTTTAATACACTGGATGAAACATACATGGAACTTGATGCCATAAGCTGTTATACTGAACACAAAAGGCCCAATGATAACAGCTGTTTAGGGCAAGTTACCGCTTCTAACATCACTTTAGTTAAAGCAAGTCTTGTCAGAGAGGAAGATTATTTATCAGATAAGACTGTGAATATTGTAATCCTCTCTTTGTTTACCGTGAATGTGCCTTTAGCCTGAAGCCATCTTGAATGGAAGGGTATTAAACATGAAGTTATAGTTGGTGTAAGGAAGTGATTGCCGGCCGATCTTTTAATTGGGGATGATGTTAAAGCTATGTTCAGTCAAGTTAGTATTATAAATTATCTTTGAAAAGTTATGGAAGATGGGAGACATTCCAGAAGACTTGAAAAGGGCAAATATAGTGCCCATCTATATAAAAGGGAAATAAGGACAACCCGGGGAATTACAGACCAGTCAGCTTAACTTCTGTACCCGGAGCAATTTGCAAACACCTAGAAGATAGTGAGGTGATAAGTAACAGTCAGCATGGATTTGTCAAGAACAAATTGTGTCAAACCAATCTGATAGCTTTCTTTGACAGGGTAACAAGCCTTGTGGATAGGGGGGAAGTGGTAGATGTGGTATATCTTGACGTTAGTAAGGCTTTTGACACTGTCTCACATGACCTTCTCATAAACAAACTAGGTAAATACAACCTAGATGGAGCTACTATAAGGTGGGTGCATAACTGGTTGGAAAATTGTTCCCAGAGAGTAGTTCTCAGTGGTTCACAGTCATGCTGGAAGGGCATAACGAGTGGGGTCCCACAGGGATCAGTTCTGGGTCCAGTTCTGTTCAATATCTTCATCAATGGTTTAGATAATGGCATAGAGAGTACAGTTGTAAAGTTTGTGGACCATAGCAATCTGGGAGGGGTTGCAAGTGCTTTGGAGGGTAGGATTAAAATTAAAAATGATCTAGACAAATTGGAGAAATGGTCTGAAGTAAATAGGATGAAATTCAATAAGGACAAATGCAAAGTACTCCACTTAGGAAGGAACAATCAGTTGCACACATACAAAATGGGAAATGACTGTCTAGGAAGGAGTACTGTGGAAAAGGATCTGGGGGTCATAGTGGATCACAAGCTAAATATGAGTCAACAGTGTAACACTGTTGCAAAAAAACAAACATCATTCTGGGATGTATTAGCAGGAGTATTGTAAGCAAGACACAAGAAATAATTCTTCTGCTCTACTCCTTGCTGATTAGGCCTTAACTGGGGTATTGTGTCCAGTTCTGGGTGCCACATTTCAGGAAAGATGTGGACAAATGGGAGAAAGTCCAGAGGAGAGCAACAAAAATGATTAAAGGTCTAGAAAACATGACCTATGAGGGAAGATTGAAAAAATTGGGTTTGTTTAGTCTGGAGAAGAGAAGACGGAGGGGGACATGATAACAGTTTTCAAGTACATAAAAGGTTGTTACAAGGAGGAGGGAGAAAAAATGTTCTTCTTAATCTCTGAGGATAGGACAAGAAGCAATGGGCTTAAATTGCAGCAAGGGCAGTTTAGGTTGGACATTAGGAAAAACTTCCTAACTGTCAGAGTGGTTAAGCACTGGAATAAATTGCCTAGGGAGGTTGTGGAATCTCCATCATTGGGGATTTTTAAGAGCAGGTTGGACAAACACCTGTCAGGGATGGTCTAGATAATAATTAGTCCTGCCTTAAGTGCAAGGGACTGGACTAGATGACCTCTCAAGGTCCCTTCCAGTTCTGTGATTCTATAACCCAGTCACAAAGGAACTATGAAGGTATTCCCTGTGCCTTACCTGCTACCAGTAACAAGACTGTGACCAGGAACGAAGTTCTCCTAAACCTGTATCTATTAGGGGCAATGACTTGCCTATGGAGGGTTTCTCCAGTTGTTTGTCTGTTGAAAATAGCCACATGCCTGCTGAAGAAAAGTGTATCTCCAGGCCTTTGTCTGTGGAGCAGACAGAAGGAGCCTCTCAGCTTGACGCTGGTTAAGGATTTGTCATTTGTCCCAGAGTTGGTTCTGGACTTAACTGAAACCCAGGAAGGAAGTGTTCCTAAGCCTGGGTCTATTAGGGTTAATGACATTATAACCAGGTTGCATCTAATTAATGTCATGACTAGGTTCCAGGGATTGGGCAATGCTGATGCATCTATCTTGCCTGTTGATGAGGTGTTGCTGGGTAATGATATGACAACTGTATTTAATCAGGTTGATATCATGACCAGGGCACCAGGAAAGCATGAAGGTGATTTAATTGTGTTACCCACTACCAGTGTAGAAACTTGTGACTAGGAGGGAATGGTCCCTAAGCTTGTGTGTGGCAACCTGCCTGTGGCCAGTGAGAAAAGCTCCAGAGGGAAAGAGAGTGATGCTGCATTTAAGTGTAGGAGTTTAGTGTTGCTCGACAGTACACTAATGTATAATTATTAATTATGTTTTTGCTTGGGATATTGATTGATACTTGCTTAGTGGCACATGGTGTAGCTTTCTCTTTAAGCAGCCTAAATGAGACTGTGCAAATAAATAACAATGAGGATGATGAGTCTAATTGTCTTTACAGATCTTTAATCATGTTGAAGGTGATACTGTCTGCATTTAAAGAATTAACACCCCCCCCTTTATAAATCTCCTGTTGACCGCCAACCTCTCTTTACGAAGCCATACCATCCAATAGGAGCAATAAACAAGGCATCTCAGGCTCCTATTAATTATCCTTAACCCGTCCACACAACGGAGCCAGTTACTTCGAATTAAAGGGCACTTAAAATCGATTTCTGTACTCCACCCCGACGAGCGGAGTAGCACCAAAATCGATTTTGTAAATTCGAATTAGGGGTAGTGTGGCCGCACACCACCGAATTAATGTGGTTAAAATTAATGGGGTAGTGTGGCCGCACACCACCGAATTAATGTGGTTAAAAACCGAATTAATGTGCTTAGTGTGGCCGCGCACAATCGAATTTATACAATCTGTTTCCCAAATTCGAATTATCTAAATTCGAATTAATCTCGTAGTGTAGACGTACCCTCATTGTGCATGAGAAAGGGCATTTGAAGTATTGGAGCCAGGGTGTGGATGCCTGTTTAATCCTTTCAGTTACAATTCACACCTGTGCTCTGCCCTAGAGCAATGGAAAAAGAACTTACTTATGTGTTGTGAGCTTTTATAATTGGGTTCAGCACTTAGATACAATCATGATATACTGGTACCAGTACATGTGGTATGCGGGTTAGTGAAGCAGCTGCAATGTGAGATGCAAGAGTTGCATTTATGCCAAGCCATTAGTACCTCGCTATTTGTTAGCTATGCTATAATAGCTGCTAACAGCTAGGTGGAATATCCGGGTTGGTAGGTGACAGACAACACAATATTTCTTTATCTTCACTGACCTTCGCCCACATTCAGTGGGACAAATAACTGAATGGAAGGGAAGTTTTTATCTACTATGTGATATTCACTCAGACATGATTTTTTAGAGCAATTAAAATACCTGTCCCCCATTTGGTTACTCAATTAAGTTGGTGTATGTAAAGGATGAGGCCATGTCAGTGTATCTGTTTCTGGGTTTATTCATGCTGAGAAGTTAGCTTTGTGACTGGTGTTAAGGTTGCATAGGTATAAGACCCTATATGGAACAGAATAGAATGTACCAGTCTTTTGGTATGAGCATATGGGAAAATGCATGATGTCCATCAAGTTGTTGCTAAGAATATTGGGACAGTGACACAGCCTCCAAGGAGGATTTAGCATCACTATGATCGTGTTGAGAGTGTTGTCCAGAGTGGTCACAAGAGAGCATTCTAGGATAGCTCCCGGAGGCCAATAATGTCGAATTGTGTCCACAATACCTTTAACCCAGGATTGCGATCTCGATTGAAGCGCTACTCCACTTGCCGAGGTGGAGTACAGAAATCGGATTAAAGAGCCCTTTAAATAGAAAAAAACGGTTTGGTCGTGTGGACGGAATCTTTTTTTTTTTTCGAATTAACTCAGCTAATTCCAAAATAACAGACTAGTGTAGACCAGGCCTGAGAGTAGGAAGAGGGGACACTATTTTCAAATAAGTCAGTTTGCATAAATCAAGTTCAGCTCAACTTCTCTCTGTTACTATCATGAAAGCACTAATCTTAGCTCCATCCTTTAAAAGATTTTCAGAAGCAGGATTTTAAGCAGCAAGGCTTACCTGATATTTTCAGGCAATGATTAAAGTGTAATAGGAATTTATTAAAAATTTGCATAGCAATTTATATTTTTGACAGCTAAAGGAGAGAGAGAAAACAGATGGATGTGCTTAAATGGTAGAAAATAGTTTGGTTACTTTCCTTTGAATGTACATGAAGGAGAAAACTATATCGAAGGGCGATCATTTTTAATAGATAAAAAGGCTATTGCTAATCATTATTCTCACTAATATATAGTTACTATAGCTATATTAAGGGCACTGTCATAACTATAAAGGGAAGGGTAACAGCTCTCTGTGTACAGAGACTCCAAATCCTTTTACCTGTAAAGGGTTAAGAGGCTCGGGTAACCTGGCTGACACCTGACCCCCAAGAACCAATAAGGAGACAAGATACTTTCAAATCTTGGGGGGGGAAAGGCTTTTGTGTGTGCTCTTTGTTTGAAGGGGTGGTTCGCTCTTGGGACTGAGAGGGACCAGACATCAATCCAGGTTCTCCCCATCTTTCTAAACAAGTCTCTCCTATTTCAAACTAGTAAGTAAAAAGACAGCAAGGCGTCTTAGATTTACTTTGTTTTCTCAACTTGTAAATGTACCTTTTTACCAGAGTGTGTATCTTTGTTTGCTGTACTTTGAACCTAAGACAGAGGGGGGTCCTCTGAGCTCTTTAAGTTTGATTACCCTGTAAAGTATTCTCCATACTGATTTTACAGAGATGATTTTTACCTTTTTCTTTAATTAAAAGCCTTCTTTTTTAAGAACCAGATTGATTTCTCCTTGTTTTAAGATCCAAGGGGGTTTGGATCTGTATTCACCAGGAGTTGGTGAAAGGAGGGTGGAAGGAAGGAGGGGGGATGGTTAACTTCTCCTTGTTTTAAGATCCAAGGGGGTTTGGATCTGTGTTCACCAGGGAATTGGTGAAAGGTTTCTCAAGGCTTCCCAGGGAGGGAATTCTTGTGATGGTGGCAGCGGACCAAAGCTAAGCTGGTAGATAAGCTTAGAAGTTTTTATGCAGGCCCCTACATTTGTACCCTAAGGTTCAAAGTGGGGAATCAGCCTTGACAGGCACTTTGGCTAGGTTCAAGTTATAAACCTTCAATTTTTTTAAGCTAGGTTACTAGTTTATATCATGATAACTGGCTGGTGATTTATATGGAATGAATTGGTCATCTCACTTGGGTTCTTAACTGCACTGGAGTGTTGATAAGCATAATTAGCATCCAGTGTTTGTGGTCTTAGCAAAGAGACCAAGGACTGAGCAATGATGGAAGCTGCAATATGCACTCACCCCCATATCAGGAGTGAGTCAGAATAGTACCCTGGGAAGGGAAGGAAGCTTCCCTGTACTGAGCCGACTCCCTCGATAATCAGAAGTCTTCAGACTCCAGTGTTTTCAATCACAAGTATCAAACTGACAGTAACATACAGGGAAATAAAGTGAACAAACTGCAATTTTGGTTATTTCAAGCTCATTTTCAGGAAAGGGAAAGGGAGATGAAATTTTGTTAGAGACTGGACTAGTTTCAAAGCCCCCTGGTTTCAAAGTCTAAATAACCAATTACAAAGTGCAGTTGGTGTAAAGAAAGCAACACTGCACATTTCATAGCACACATTACCTTGTTGCATGACAACACGTTCTTCTCAGTAAAGGTTTGCAGATGATACTTGAATGGGAATGGTTTCTGTCAAAGCTGTGTATGAAGCCCATGTGAGATAAGGTAATATGACATCAATCTAAGTACAAGTAGGGAATACACATTAAATAGATTACTCAAATGGTAAATCTGGAGTGAAAAGTTTCTGGAGTGAAACTGAGCCACGGAAAATGAATCCCAGGGAGGACTGTGCAGTCCAATCCATCATCAGGAGCCTTTCAGGCTTGGCTAACTTATTTATGTAATATTTTCCATGCATGCCTTGAGTTTTGCAAACTTTCAATGATATGGTGCTACCATATTCTTTGTATGTGTTTTATTTATTCAGATGCCTTTGCTTTGCAAATGCCAGGCTCATTACCAAACTCAAATGAAACAGTTTTTATGCAGCATTTAAAAACAAGAGATCCAAATGAGTGCACAGATCATTCAAGAAAAACCAAAGTATTTTCCCAGTCACAACCACTCCCCAACCTCCCTGATCAGCTCCCAAATCTATTCCCTCAACCAGATCTCTACCCCACTCTAAGGAAAATCCTGCAAGAACAGGTGAGTTTTGAAATGTCCTTAAGGTCATTAAATCCAGGTTCTGGTGAACCCAGGGAGAAAGTGAATTCTAGAACAAGTGTAACCCACTGGTGAGTGTGTTCTACAGGTCCTCTTCTGTGCCAACCAACAGAGGATATAAGTCATGGCAGCTGTTAGCCCAAGCACTTTGGTACTTTAGCTCAAGCTGTAGCATCTCATGTTTTTAGCTCTGTAGGTTCAATCCCTGGGGTGCCCTCACACAAGTACCCCTCACTAAAAGTGCCCTGTCACTTAATTTTTTTTTTTTTTTTTTTGCTATTAGTTTTTGAGTTTAAGGCTAATTGTGCTTCACATTCTTTTTTGGCTTGCCTAATTATACTTTTACACTTAACTTGCCAGAGAGTTTATGCTCTTTTCTATTTTTCTCAGTAGGATTTGACTTCCAATTTTTAAAGGATGCCTTTGTGTCTCTAATCACCTCTTTTACTTTGTTATTTATCCATGGTGACACTTTTTTGGTCCTCTTACTATTTTTTTTAATTTGGGGTATACATTAATTTGAAAAGTTTCCATGCAGCTTGCAGTTTTGTTCCCTTTAATTTCCATTTAACTAGTATCCTCATTTTCATGCAGTTCCCCTTTCTGAAGTTAAATGCTACTGTGATGGGCTTCTTTGGTATTTTCCCCTGCCCATAAGGATGTTAAATTTAATTATATTATGGTCATTATTTCCAAGCAGTTCAGCTATATTCCCCTTTGGACAGGAACCTGGGGACTACTTGAGACTAAATCAAGAATTGCCTCTCCCCTTGTGGGATCCAGGACCAGCTGCTCCAAGAAGCAGTCATCTATGGTGTCTAGAAATTGTATCTCTGCATCCCATCCCGAGGTGATATGTACGCAGTCACTATGGGGATAGTTGAAATCCCCAATTATTACTGAATTTTCTATTTTAATAGCCTCTCTAATCTCCCTGAGCATTTCCCAATCACAACCGCCATCTTGGTTCCCTTCATCTTCACCTTCAGGTTCCCTAATTTTGACCCTTTGACCCTCACACCTGTCCTTGTCATTATTTGAATCCCGGGCTCAGTGGATCCTCCCCATAGGCTTTACCCTCCTTTAGTGTGCGCCCACCCACTTCCCGGAACCCAACAGGACCATCCTGGTCAGGTGGTGAGTAATATATTCCTACTGCTATACTCTTATTATTCAAGCATGGAATTTCTATCCATAGAGATTCAGTGCTATTGTTTGATTCGTTTAAGATTGTTACTATATTTGACTCTATACTTTCTTTCACATATAGTCCCACTCCCCCATCAGTGCAACCTACTCTGTCATTCCTATATATTTTGTACTGTGGTATTATCATGTCCCATTGATTGCCATCATTTTACCACATTTCTGTGATGCCTGTTATATCAATATCCTCATTTAATACCAGGCACTCAAGTTCACCCATCTCAGTGACTCCTATCATTTGTATACAAACACTTTTTAGTTATCCGCCTTCATGTTATGTAATTGAATGGGACTCTTTTTCATTTGACTATTTCTCTTCAGTTCCCACCTTTTCTTTATCAACTTCTATCCTCTCTTCCCTACTAGGACATAGAGAATCCCTGTTAATAGATCCTCCCCTATGGGATGTCTCTGTCCAAACCATGTTCTTCTCCGCACCTGTCGGCTTTCCCCCAGCTCTTAGTTTAAAAATGCCTACAACCTTTTAAAGTTTACATGCCAGCAATCTGGTTCCTTTTGGTTTAGGTGGAGCCCATCCTTGTTCCTAATAAACCTAAAACCCTCCTTCCTACACCATCGACTCATCAACACATTGAGACCCTGCAATTCTGCCTGTCTTAACTGGCCCTGCATGTGAAACTGGAAACATTTCAGAGAATGCTACCAAGGAGGTTCTGAACTTTAATCTCTTGCCTAGCAGCCTAAATTTGGCCTCCGGAAACTCTCTCCTACTTTTTCCTATGTCATTGGTTCCTTCATGTACAACGACCACTGGTTCCTCCCCAGCACCGTACATACATCTGTCTTGATGTCTTAAGAGATCCAGAACCTTTTGTACTCAGAAGACAATTTATCATGCAGTTCTCCCAGTCATAACAAACCCAACTTCTCTGTATTTCTAATGATCGAATCCTCCATTGCAATTACCTGTCTCTTCCTAATAACAAGGGTCCCCTCTCCCTGGAGAAAAACAACAAGGAGTCTGGTGGCACCTTAAAGACTAACAGATTTATTTGGGCATAAGCTTTCATGGGTAAAAACCTTACTTCTTCAGATGCATAGAGTGAAAGTTACAGATGCAGGCATTATATACTGACACATGGAGAGCAGGGAGTTACTTCGCAAGTGGAGAACCAGTGTTGACAGGGCCAATTCAATCAGGGTGGATGTAGTCCACTCCCAATAATAGATGAGGAGGTGTCAATTCCAGGAGAGGAAAAGCTGCTTCTGTAATGAGCCAGCCACTCCCAGTCCTTATTCAAGCCCAGATTAATGGTGTTAAATTTGCAAATGAATTTTAGTTCTGCTGTTTCTCTTGCCCCTCTGCCATGTACATTGGCCAAACCGGACAGTTCCTCCGCAAAAGAATAAATGGACACAAATCGGACATCAGGAATGGTAACATACATAAGCCAGTAAGTGAACACTTCAATCTCCCTGGTCATTCTATTACAGATTTAAAAGTCACTATCATTGAACAAAAAAACTTCAGAAACAGACTTCAAAGAGAAACAGCAGAACTAAAATTCATTTGCAAATTTAACAATTTTAAGGTGCCACCAGACTCCTTGTTGTTTTTGTAGATACAGACTAACACGGCTACCCCCTGATACTCTCCCTGGAGAGGTATCCTCAGTATAAGAGAATACCATGACATCATCTGGAAGGAGGGTCCCAGCTATGGGATCATTTCCCTCCACTCCAGCTTGATGTTCTCCTTCCCTGAGACTTTCATCGTCCTCAACAGCACAGAGGCTGTCAGACTGGGGGTGGGACCATTCTACTGTGTCCTGGAAAGTCTCATCTATGTACCTCTCTATCTCCTTATGTCCTCAGTTCAGCCACTCTGGTCTCTGGAATGCATTGGAGACAACTTAAGGAGACATTATTAAGGGCACAAGAGCAAACTATTCTAATGAGCAGGAAAGATAAGAAGTCTGTGTGACCAAATGCATACCCTATACACCATTGTAATAATCTTTGTACAAAATATGCCTTGTGAGGAATAATTTGAAAACTATAACTGGCTGGTCAATAATATTATGGTAAAATGTGTGTAGCGACATTATATGTAAAATTATGAATTCCCCCTGAATGATGTTGGTGGCACATGTTCAAACCCACATAGCGCCAATTAGGCAGGACTAGTCAAGCAGGTCCTAAACAAAGAAATGTCTGGTTACCTCAGTTTACATATAGGTTATAAAGAGGGTCCCTGGACAGCGAGAGGGGTTAGATGGGAAGCAAGGAATATCTTAATTTCAGCAAACAGAAATGAGAAGAAACAGTGTGCATCCTTTTTCACCATCAGATACCATAGAATCATAGAATATCAGGGTTGGAAGGGACCTCAGGAGGTCATCTAGTCCAACCCCCTTCTCAAAGCAGGACCAATTCCCAACTAAATCATCCCAGCCAGGGCTTTGTCAAGCCTGACCTTAAAAACCTCCAAGGAAGGAGATTCCACCACCTCCCTAGGTAACCCATTCCAGTGCTTCACCACCCTCCTAGTGAAAAAGTTTTTCCTAATATCCAACCTAAACCTCCCCCACTGCAACTTGAGACCATTACTCCTTGTTCTGTCATCTGCTACCAGTGAGAACAGTCTAGATCCATCCTCTTTGGAACCCCCTTTCAGGTAGTTGAAAGCAGCTATCAAATCCCCCCTCATTCTTCTCTTCTGCAGACTAAACAATCCCAGTTCCCTCAGCCTCTCCTCATAAGTCACCATGTCACCTTTAACTTTAGAAAGAACTTTAAGTAGGGGGTAACCCTCAGGAAAATGCATTTCAACGCATAACTGAACTAATAAAAGTGAGGGGCAAAAACACCCCAAGTTATCCCTCCCTATTCATTTCTCTCATCACCTAAGAAGACAAAAGAAACAGCTGAGTGACTTTGGGAGCAGATCCTGGCCTGAGAATTTGGTCAGCAATGTTACTGGAAACCTGTGATAAGAGTTTCACCTTGAACCAAGTCTAGTTTGTTAAGTTTAGAAAGCGGTTTTATCTTTATATTTTTTGTAACCATTTCTGACTTTAATGCCTTGTTGCTTGTACTCACAACCTATCTATTTGTAGGTAAGTAAACTTGTTTAAAATTTAATTTTGTTAAAATTAATCCAGTGTTGTGAATTGTTTGGGTAACTTAATTTAAGGTAGCAGACTGTTGTATGTTGATCCCCTTAGAGAGGCAATAGAAATAATAGATCTGGAGTGTCCAGAAGAAGACTAAATAGGGCAAAACACACATTTTGGGGGAAAATCCAGGACTGGAGTGTGTTGGGGTCATCCTGCAAGTAGTAATCAGGGCTGCTGGAAGCCAGAGTGTGACTGGTGCTTGCTAACAGGCTGCTGGGGTCAGAGTTGCTGGACCAGGGCTGTGGCTATATGCAGACACTCAGGGTGTGACCTGCAGTTTGTTTGTTTGTGAGGAGCCCAGGTTGGGAGTTACAGCAGCAAAGCATTGTGAGGCACCCAGGTTGCAGTGCAGGGCTAACACAGCCCCTCAAAAGTCTGGATTGCACCTCCGGGGTGTCATAGTATGATAAGAAATCACCCTGGCTTAACCAGGAGATCTTCTATGACCTGAAACTCAAAAAAGAGTCATTTCAAAGTGGAAACTAGGTCAAATTATTCAGGACGAATATAAAAAAAATTACAAAAGCACACAGGGACAAAATTAGAAAGACCAAGGCACAAAGAAGAGAAAACTATCCAGGAACATAAAGGGTAACAATAAAATATTTTACTAATATATTAGAAGCATGAGGAAGACCAAGGACAGAGTAGGCCTATAACTCAATGGGGAGGAAAAGCCAATAACAGAAAACACAGCAACAGCCAAAGTGTTAAATGCATTTTTGTTTCAGTTTTCACCAAAAAGGTTAGTAGTGATTGGATGATTCACATAGTGAACATTAGTGTAAATGGAATAGGATCTGGGTCTAAAATAGAGAAAGAATAAGTTAAGAATTACTTAGATGTCTTCAAGTTGGCAGGGCCTGATGAAATACATCCTAGAATACTTAATGAACTGGCTGAAGAGATCTCTGAGCCATTGGCGATTATTTTTGAGAACCTGTGAAGGATCGGAGAGATCCCAGAGGACTGGAAAGGGGAGAATAAAGTACCTATCTATAAAAAGGGGAATAAGAACAACCCAGGGAATTATAAACCAGTCAGCTTAATTTCGGCACCCAGAAAGATAATGGAGCAAATAATCAAACAATTTGAAAGCACCTAGAAGATAATACTGTAATAAGTAACAGTTAAAATAGATTGTCAAGAATAAATCATGTCATACCAACCTAATATCCTTCTTTGACAGGTCTTATGGATATGGGGGAAGCAGTATATGTGATATATCTTGACTTTAGTAAGGCTATTGAAACTGTCTCACATGACCCTCTCATAAGCAAACTAGGGAAATATAACCTAGACCAGAGGGTCTCAAACTTGGAGGCGGGCACCCTTAGGGGACCCAGAATGTATTCAGGAGGAGGGGACAGGCATGAGAACTTTAGGGGAAAAAACTTACTGTTCACATTTTACCCGTAGCAATGAATAACTAGCAAAGCTGATTCCTCCAGACATATCAGGTGCTCATATGATGCTGTGCATTTGACTCTATATGGTGCTGTGCCTTTTGACGGATTTCTGTTAAGCTTGCATAGCATTATACAAAATTGTTGCCATCTGAACATTAATCGGTTTGCTACAATGCGGTGTGCACAGTTAATTGCAAGCATCGACCACAGTCACAGTTTTGCTTTTGCTCTTATTACAATGGATTGTTGGCTCTGTTTGAATCAATACCTTACTGGTTTAATATTTAGTGAGAGTTGCATGGGTGTTTTTAATCAGTATATGTACTTGTGTGGCGGTGTGTGTGTAAACTACAGACACAAAGAAGGGGGGCACGATCAAATAAGTTTGAGAACCAGTGGGCTAGACAAACCTGCTATAAGGTGGGTGCACAACTGGTTGGAAAGCGGTACTCCGGGAGTAGTTATTGATGGTTCGCAATTGACCTGGAAGGGCATATTGTGGGGGTCCCGCAGAGATCTGTCCTGGATCTGGTTCTATTCAATATTTTCATAAATGATTTGGATAATAGCACAGAGAGCACACTTATAAAGTTTGCAAGTGATACGAAGCTGGGAGGGCTTCGGAGAACAGGATTAGAATTCAAAATGATTTTGATAAACCAGAGAAATGGTCTAAAATAAATAGGATGAAATTCAAGAAGGACCCTTAGTAAGGAATAAGCCAGGGGTGGGCAAACATTTTGGCCCGAGGGGGCCACATCGGGGTTGCGCAACTGTATGGAGGGCCAGGTAGGGAAGGCTGTGCCTCCCCAAACACCCTGGCCCCCGCCCCCTATCCACCCTCTCCCACTTCCCGCCCCCTGACTGCCCCCCTTAGAACCTCCAACCCATCCAACCCCCCCTGCTCCTTGTCCCCTCCCAGGACCCCCACCCCCTATCCAACCCCCCTGCTCCCTGTCCCCTGACTGCCCCAACCCCTATCCACACCTCCGTCCCCTGACATCCCCCCCCCGGGACTCACACCGCCATCCAACCACCCTCTTCTCATCCCCTGACCACCCCTTCCCGGGACCCCCCACCCCTAAGTGCCCCCCGGGATCCCACCCCCTTATCCAACCCCCCCCCCGCTCCCTCTCCCCTGACTGCCCTCCTGACCCCTATCCACATCCCCGCCCCCTGACAGGCCCCCCGGGACTCCCACTCCCAACCCTTCCTGTTCCCCATCCCCTGACCACCCCTCCAGAACCTCTGCCCCATCCAACCACCCCCTGCTCCCTGACTGCTCCCCAGGACCCCCCGCTCTCCGCCCCCTTACCAGCAGCAGGAGCTCGCAGCTGCGACACCCAGCCAGAGCCAGCTGTGCTCCCCACACTGCCCAGTGGGAGCGGCAGGCCACAGCGCGGCCTGCACAGCGGCATGGCTGCGGGGAAGGGGGGACAGCAGGGGAGGGGCTGGGGACTAGGCTCTCCGGCCGGTAGCTCAGGGGCCGGGCAGGACGGTCCCACGGGCCAGATGTGGCCTGCGGGCCGTAGTTTGCCCAGCTGAATAAGCAGTTGAACAAATACAAAATGGGAAATGACCGCCTAAAGTACTGCAAAAAAGGATCTGGGGTATAGTGGATCACAAACTAAATGTGAGTCAACAATATAATACAGTTGCAAAAAAAGTGAATATCATTCTGAGATGTATTAGCAGGAGTGATGTAAGCAACACATGAGAAGTAATTCTCTGATTCTGTTCTGCACTCATAAGGCCTCAACTGGAGTACTGCGTCCAGTTCTGGGCACATTACTTTGGGAAAGAAGTGGACAAATTGGAAAAAGTCCAGAGGAGAGCAACAAAAATGATTCAAGGTCTGGAAAATACAAGTTACCTGGAAAGATTGAAAAAACTGGATTTGTTGAGTCTGGAGAAGAGAATACTGAGAGGTGACAAAAATTGATATAATAATTACGTAAATTGTTCTCCTTCTCCAGTGAGGACTGCACAAGAAGTAACGGGCTTAAATTGTAGCAAGGTTGATTTAGGCTAGACATGAAAAAAATTCCTAACTGTAAGAGTAGTTAAGTACTGGAACAAATTACTTAGGATGGTTGTGGAATCTTCATCATTGGAGGTTTTTAAGAGCAGGTTAGACAAACACTTGTCAGGGATGGTATTTCTACATAATACTTAGTCCTGCCTCAGTGAATGCACCTACTGTAGTAGATGACCTATGGAGGTGCCTTCCAGTCCTACATTTCTATGATTCTATGTGTTGCAAGGGAATAATAATGAGGTGTGCTCATTATAAGCACAATTACAGAGCCCTCTGGAAAATAATTATGCTTTGTGACATACTGTGCCGTTCTAACTGTGGTCGACTGGTGGGGAAAAAGGCTTTAGGCAATAATTATTTACTCACTAATTCTGAAAGGCTCGTTTTGGAGTTGTTTAGGCTGATTAAGTAAATACACGGAGTGCATAGGCTTCCCGCTCTCCTTTCACAACTCATTTGGAAACAATTACAGCACATTCAGAGCAGGTGAGTGTTAAATCTTGAATTATGATACCAGCATGGAGGGGAGACCTATTACTCAGCAACTTCCACACATGCATAAGAATCACAAAATACCCATAGAGGTGGACAGAGCTTTAAACAACCTCTCCCTGACGCAGTGGGTTACTCCACTCCCAGAGGGGGAAGGCAGGGAAACCTTTGGGAAAGCGGTGGCTGAAGTGAGACAGTTCTGTTGCAAAAAGTCATTGGAAATGTTTCAAGGATGAGCCTTAAACAAAACCTAAGCTCTAAGCAACCCTGATTCACTCCATTACAGAGAGTCAGAGGGGCCAGCTATGAAATCTGGATCTTGTGTCCTAACTGATTAGGAACTTCTGGAATGAATCACACAGACCCTGTATGTAGATGTAACCTAAGATCCCACAGACCACTGCAGGTTTAATCCTGTAGCTCACAGAACACATCATGCAGATTTTCCATTTGCAGCTAATTCTGCACTCTCCAGTCAAAACCAAAGCCTGGACTGGACTACCGCAGGGGTGGGCAAACTTTTTGGGCTGAGGGCCACATTTGGGTATGGAAATTGTATGGCGGGCCATGAATGCTCATGAAATTGGGGGTTGGGGTATAGGAGGGGGTGAGGGTTCTGGGATGGGGCCAGAAATGAGGAGTTCAGTGTGCGGAGGGGGCTCTGGGCTGGGACTGAGGGGTTCAGAGGGCGAGACAGGGATCAGGGCTGGGGCAGAGGTTTGAGTGAGTGAGGGGATCAGGGGTGCAGACTCCAGATGGCACTTACCTCAATCAGCTCCTGGAAGCAGCAGCATGTCCCCACTCTGGCTCCTATATGGAGGCGTGGCCAGGTGGCTCTGTGCGCTGCCCCGTCTGCAGATGCCGCCCCGTCAGCTCCCATTAGCCATGGTTCCCGGCCAATGTGAGCTGTGGAGGCGGCGCTTGGGGTGGGGGCAGCATGCGGAGCCCCCTGGCTGCCCCTACATGTAGGAGCTGGAGGGGGAACATGCCACTGCTTCCAGGAGCTGTGTGCAGTCATGGCACGCACCGAGCAGGGCAAGGCCCAGACCCCGCTCGCCTGCGGGAGCTCGAGGGCCGGATTAAAACATCTGAATGGCTGGATGCGGCCCCCAGGCCATAGTTTGCCCACCCATGGACTACTGTGACCCAGCTGTTACACTTGCTATTATAAAAAGCCAGCATGGATCACAGAATGGATTCTCCACAAACACTACATTTCTGAGTTTGGATTCCCCCTCAAAGCCCAAATGGGCATTGGCCCACCCCCAGTAAGAATGCACAACATTTTCAAGTCTCTCATCATTTCAAATCTGCAGTAACCTATGTGAAAATATTTCACAGTTAATTACTCACTTGATTTCAAACACCCTCAGAGCAAACTCCTACCAACACTTCACAGCAACAACTCAATTTGGCAATTAGAAGAATTAAAACTAATTTAAAGCATCATCAACAAGACTTTAGGTTAGTTTTAAGCACAGCCCAGACTTCTGTTTCTCTGTTCCAAGGGAGCTGTGACTTCCACAGGCAGTTAACACAACAAAAGATAAAACTTAAATTTAACCCAGGTTTTGGTGGATGGTAGCATTCACCCTGAGAAGACATGACATGAAATTAATTTAACAAACTGTTGGCTTCTGATGACAAGGGAAAAAATGGCTCCAGATACAGTCGTGGTGAATCATTTGCTGCTCTTCTCTGGTGAGAGCTGCCTCTAGGTCAGGGCTAAAGTTCATCCTGTTGTTGTTCTCTCTTTCTTTAAACTACCTATTGGGATGGTTAGATTATTTAAGAACCAACATTGTTCTCTGCCCTGCCTTTTGAGTAGTTTGCAATGTAAAAGCGAGACTCAGTAAGAATAAAGCAAAAGTTGAGAGAGATGAGATGTGGTGTTAAAGCAAAATATTAAGTCTATACAACTGCAGCATCTCTTTCCCAGTTATGGAATATTCTGGGTTCAGTGCCCAGCAATGAAGTGTCTAAGCAGTGGGGTGGAGAGAGCATCTGGCTGTTCTGGGATGTTACAGAACTGAAAGAAGAGAGCCTTTAGGGATGGACTGAAAGAGGAGGGGCATACTAGGATTGAGAAGTTGTACTCATCACATAGGGGGGCAGAAGAAGAGTCCATAAGGACAAGAGTGGGAGAAGATGACGAAGGATTCAGTGAAGCTCAGAACTGGCAATTCTGTGAAGAGAAGCACAATAAGAAACAAGAACCACTATGAAGGCCAGGGTGAAGTTGTAGCAGACTTTGAAGTGGAAAATGAGAAATCGGAGCTCAATATGACAGGCAGTGGGGAGCACAGAGGTACCTATGTAGCCTAAGAGCAAACTAACATGCTGCTAAACCAAGTAGTACAGTATATCTTTCCTCTCCCTTCCTAGAAATGAGAAAACCAATGGGGTTCCCAATCTTAGGAGAACAAGCTTTCCTGAAGAGTGCCAGGAAATTTGCGGTTTCACCTAGGCTGGCAACCTTGTAAAATCAGTGGCAAGCCATCCTCTAGCCAGCTAGGCGTGTGAAAAGAAAAGTGTTGTTCATACATTTTCAAACTTGCTAAGTGGTCTGCCTCAGATTGATTTATGGGTGAGAGTCTGAGTTATATATTTTTATTTATTTCAGTGGTTTAAGGAGTACAGTCTATAGCAAAAGAAACAAAAAGAATTATATATGTAAGCAAGAAAGAGCCCAGCTCCAGGTACAATCCAGACCTAGGAGAAGCAGATGTGAAGTTCAGCTCCTCGGGAATCTCTTCCCTCTATGATTAGCTGGGAGCTACTAGCTTGCCTCTGAGTGCCAGAGTATATCCTCAGACCTCAACTCTGCTCCATTACTCTCTTCCGCACACTGGTGAGAGATCTAACCCAGGAGTTAACCCTTGGCTTAACTCCTACTATATCCATATCCCAGAGCTGTTGTGTGCTCTGGGATATGGATATAGTAGATTTTGATCTTTGGATACCATAACTGGTTACACTTTGGGAATCTTACTGATCATAGATTCAAGAATCCAGCTACAAAGCCTAAGACTATACACGTGTATCTGAAGTGGAGACAGTCCTACATCAATTTTTTGAAGAATGATTATATGCAATTTTATATTTCATACTTGATCAGAAAAAAAGTTAGCATAAAATGGCCAGGCTGCCTTTTTTGGACCTTTTCCATAGCCTATCCCTTATCTGGTTCTCACATAGGAAATTAATATTGGATACGTAACCTACTAGCTAAAATGATCAGACACATATAGGGCTTCTTAAGAATGATTTTGAAAAATCATCTGATTTTATAACTCCCCACAGGATAGTCTCAGCCTAGAAAGAAGTGGTAAACTCAAAAGGATCTCCGGCCAGATTAGCTGTTAAAAGGAAGAAAAAGTGAAAGATCAATTCTGAGGAATGACTGGCCACATATCCACTTAACTCCCAAGGAAGAATGAGCTTGGAACACAAGCATCAGCAGACATAGCAAGTGACTTTGTCCTCATTTTGTGCAGGTAAACAAGGGTCACCCATAATATTGATATTGGATTAGCCAGCTAATTGGATCAGCCAGACTAAGAAGGTTAAATGAACTAATTGCTGCTACTTCCTTTTTTGAATCATTAGAGGCAATAAGGAGGCCATTCTCTCACTTTTGTCAAAGTCTGGCCTGATGGATTTGATTAACATGTTTTAAGGGCCATAAGACTTCAGTTCTTGCTGATCTCTGTTTCGAAATCCTTCCAGTGCTGTGAGTATTTACTGAGTTTGACTTGACGAGAACTTGAGAATGTTAAATAGCAAAATCACTAGGAAGCACTGTGCCCATCACAACAGAGAAGGAATTTTGCTAAATATGTTTCATTATACAAAATTCAACAGCTAAATTTGGGTCTCACTTTTACCAAGTGCAGTATGCCCTGCCAGAAAATAGCCGTTTCATCTGTTGGACCAGCATTATAGCATCTTATCTGTGATAGAAAGCTTAAGAGCCTGTCAGGCTTCCTTGCATAAACTAGGATTTTCAGGGCTTTCTAACTCTGGATTAGAGATTTCAACCAGGCTGCCAAGGTTCTCAGACTAAGGCGGAATTATTTATTTATTTATTTTAAAGAAAGAACTTTCCATTACTACCTTTCTACTCTTTCTACTCTAATGCAAACAATGGTTTCTTAGACCCATAGATCTGACAGAGCTGGAAAAAATCAATTGGATTCACTGGTTTCATTTTCTTGCCAGCGCTGGATAACTTCCTATAGTACATTCTCTACTGCAGTGGTTCTCAAACTTTTGTACTGGTGACCCCTTTCACATAGCAAGCCTCTGAGTGCGACCCCCCCCCAATTAAAATTTTTTTAATATATTTAACACCCTTATAAATAATGGAGGCAAAGCAGGGTTTGGGGTGGAGGCTGACAGCTCTCAACCCCCCCATGTAAGAACCTTGCGACCCCCTGAGGGGTCCTGACCCCCAGGTTGAGAACCCCTGCTCTATTGCTTTCCCAGGCTAGTTTTAAATGTCCAAAGCAGAGTATTCACAAATACTCCTGTGACGACAACCCACATGCCTCAGTGACCTATTTGTGACCTTTCTTATTCACTTCCGGGGAGGTGAGTGATTTGCCAGACATTTGTGGGAGTACGCATACTGGAAATGCTCCTGCAGCCATTTGGAATGCTCTTTAGAGGCAAGAAGGTGCTACCTGGAGCGAGGAGGAGCTCCAGAAGGCACTGAGCCCACCCATCCTTTCTGGAGGACTTGTCACATAGTGTGGAGGGAAACCACTGGACCCACTGGACCAGGTTGCTCCCAGTTGATCCCATGGCAGTTAAAATAGGTCTTGCTACGTCCTGGACTCATCCTTGCTTCTTGCTGCTCTGACTAACTACAGTGAGAATGTGTCCTCCTCATCTTCCTCACTTGCTGTAGGGCTTCTGGACCTGTGCAACATGTTGACTCTGCTACTTGCAATTGGCTCCACTCAGATGTGCCCCAGAACCCTTTCCACCATTTCCCATTGCATTTCGTAGTAGATGGTAAGTCCCACAGAATTTCAAAATGGTGTGAAGCTTTATCACTCCTGCTACTTGGGGAGGATCCATTGGAAGTGGCTATGCAAATATGCTTCAGCAGAGAATGGGAGTGGAACTGAGCTCCCAGGTAACTGCTCCTGACTCATCTGAGGGCCAAGATTCATAAGCTGAGAACTGCTCTCCTAGTGCACCCCCAGCTCTCTTACTAAATAAAGTGTCTCAACTAAGTCATCATTGATTTCAATGAACAAGGAGGCAGATTTGATGATTGGAAACAAGCATGAATAGATGCAAATTTCCATTCTGCAGTGATGGCCTTTTGCTGGGTAAAAATACATGTTAGAAAAAATTAATGTATTTGAATAAACTTTTATAAAAATGTTAAGTGGATTTTACAGACCCATCCTTTTTACATTCTCCTTCCCCTTTTGTTTAAAGGGGCTTTCCATAAATTTACCACTGATTGGCAACAGTGGTACATTGCGAGTGAGAATGCAAAGTGACACCTGTGAATTACATTGCTCTGAAATTAATTCCTCCCACAAGACTACCAGGACTCACAGGATCAGCTAGTTCTGGTCACTGTAGCCAGGGGCTTAATGCCTAATCCCTACCTAGTCCTACATAAGAGGACTGTAATCATTCTGCACACTGCTCTTAGGAATGTAATAACAGAGCTTTGAAACTACAGCATATATTTCAGAAAGGTTCAGATCATACATATATTGCTTCTGTGATCATTCGGTGCATAGTTATGTGGGGATCTCTAAAACTATATGTCAAGTGCTTTGGAGAGCCTATTGTCCTACCTCTCAGAGAGATAAAATAAAGCAAGTTCAAAAATGTCATGAGTACTGTTTGGCTGAGCCATTCCAGTAAACTTCACTATGACTTATGATCCTTCTAAATGCCTGACAGCATACAGCACTTAACTGGATGGCTACCAAGATCACTAGATTACATTTTAGCCTCAATATTTCTCCAGGTGTTAAGCATAAATGAAGACAAAAGTGCATCTTTATAAATACAAACAGTTCAAGAAAAACAAACTCTAGCAGGACTTGAGCCAGGCCAGACCCTGGTTTATTTTAGATTACCTTAGACGGTAGTTCATGCCAACATGAGTATGATTAGTGGTGCTTTCTTTATCCTCTGCCTTCTTCTTCTTCACTGGCTTCTGCTTTAGGGCCTGCCCCTTACGTGTGGATCACAAATTGATATGATTCAACAGAGTTATGTAGTTCTGGGAGGTATTAAAAGGTGTGTTGCAAGTCATAGGCGGTAACTGTCCTGCTCCACTCGGCACTAGTAAGGCCTCAGCTGGAGTCCTGTGTTCAATTCTGGGCTCCACGCTTGAAGAAAGGCATGGACAAATTGGAAAGAGAGTGCAGAGGAAAGCAACAAAAACAATATAAGGTTTAGAAAACCTGACCAATGAGGAAAAGTTTAAAAAACTGGCCACGTTTAGTCTTGAGAAAAGAAGACTGACAGGGAGACATGATAACAGTCTTCAAATATGGTAAGAGTTGTTACAAAGGGAACTGTGACCAATTATTCTCCACGTACACTGAAGGTAGGATCAGAAGTCTTCAGCTTACTCTGCAGCACAGAGATTTAGGTTAGTTATTAGGAAAAAATTTCTAACTAAAAGGATAGTTAAGCTCTGGAATAGGCTCTAAGGGAAATTGTGGAATCCTCATCATTGGAGGTTTTTAAGAACAGGTTAGACAACCCTGTCAGGGATGTTCTAGGTTTATGTGCTCCGACCTCAGTTCAGGGGGCTGGACTAGATGGCCTCTCATGGTCCCTTCCAGCTCTACATTTCTATGAATGAGGGGGAGATGGATCAAGTAGCCTTTCTGCCCCTGTGCAGCCCACATAAGGGCCAGGCAGAATTTAATTTTTGCTTTAATGGGGAGGTCAGGGATTATTCCTGTCCTGCTCCCCTGGGAGTGCACAGTGCTTCAAAGGAAGTGGCAGAGAAGAGACAGGGCCATGGCTCCATACCATCCCCCTGCACCAGCTTGTGGAAAGGGATCAGCATGCAAGTGGGACACTCCCCGACATGCCAGATAATGCATCCCTTGAGGCAGTGAGGATTCACATTGCTTCTTACTCTGGTCTGTGCCTAATAGGCACAATCCAGCCTGAGTAACAGGGAACACTAAGGATTTGAGGGACAACGGGAGGGGGATACCTAGGAAGGATGGAAGCGAAGCCGGGGAATGGCTCACTCGATAACTGGATGGGTGCCATTTCATCAGAAGCTTTGCCAACTGGTGGTGTTCAGAAAGCAGAGCAGGCAGTTGGGGAAGAGATGTCTTAGGCCTTGGCTACACTTGCGAGTTACAGCGCTGTAAAGCCTCCCCCAGCGCTGTAACTCACTCCCTGTCCACACTGGCAGGGCACTTGCAGCGCTGTATCTCCCTGGAAACACCGCTGCAGGTACTCCACCTCCCCGAGAAGCATAAGAGATACAGCGGAGCGGCTACGACTCTCCCCTGTGAGTGTGTACCAGGAATCAATCTGCAGCGCTGTACTGATCACCTTGTCAAGTGGCCAATCCTCTCCATTGTTGTGACCGGCTGCAGAAATGCGGAAGTGCCGGTTTCAAAGCTCGTACCACAGAGGAAAAAGCAAACAGTTTGCTGTTTGCTTTGAGTGAGTGAATGAATGAGCAGGGGGGCGGGAGTTCGGAACTTGCAAAATAGAGTGCTGACACGCTCCAAAAAGCACTCTCTCTCCCCCCACACTCCCTGTCACACTCCAGGCCCCCTCCCCCATTTTGAAAAGCACGTTGCAGCCACATAAATGCTGGGATAGCTGCCCATAATGCACCGCTCCCAACACAGCTGCAAATGTTGCAAGTGTGGCCACACCACTGCGCTGTCAGCTGTCAGTGTGGACAGACTGCAGCGCTTTCCCTACTCAGCTGTACGAAGACAGGTTTAACTCACAGCGCTGTACAGCTGCAAGTGTAGCCAAGGCCTTAGAGGGGCATCTGGTTAGATCGGCTAAACATCAGACTGATGTTTAAATTTCCATCAATTTTCCAACACTAAATGGCTCATTTCATCTAGCCTGCTCCTCCCTAAACCAACAGTGACACCTTTCGTGGAAACTGGCCAGTCCACTTCCCCACTCTGGAGCAGCTGGGCCCAGTAACAGTGCCTCTGGTGCCAGCTGGTCTGTGTAGCACTGTTACTGATAAACTCCATCACAGGGGATGATATCTGAGCTCCTGCCTATGCAGCTTTTCAGCCCCTCTAACTTGCAAGGCAGGGGTAGTGAATACACTCCAAAACAGTACAACAGGACTGAGGGACCAAGAGCTGGGCAGCAGAAAAGAGGATTGGGCCCCTGGTCACTCTATATGTCAGAAATGAAGATAGATGTTCAGACCGTGCAAGAAAATCAAACTCCAGCAGGCCCTTAGCCACACCAGACCCCCATTTGCTTTATATTATACAAGATGAGGAAGCCAGTGTAAACTTTCTTCAGAGCAAGCTGCCTCACTGGCCTCCTGTGAGGAGACCTCACAGCTCAAGAGAAATACCGTAAAAAAAATGTTTATGTTTCATTGCATATCTGACACATTATGCACATCCTTAGTGGTCATTTCTGCAAAGTAACCCAGTTAGTTATACAGTGGGAGAACTTAATGTGCGGGAAGAAACTTAAGATATGCAAGTTCCGTTGCTTGATCTTAGCTGCTGATTTGGAAAAGAGAGAGTGCACCAGTAGATGGGAAAAAGAAGTTATTTCCCAAAGGTTGAGAACCACCACATGTACAAGATTTCAATGGGAGTTGAGGGAGATGAGTGCCTTGCAAGGATCAGGCCCTATCTGATGTCCTCACCATCCCCACAGCTATAATTGTAATTGAAATTGTGTCCTTTACCATACAGCAATTTTCCCCAGACCATCCCACATGCTTCCTGTTTTCATATAAACTGCAAGCAATAGCCTTTGTTGCTCAGTCAGAAAAAAACCCTTTTATTGCCACAAATACAGCCAATTTCATTACATTACAAAACACTGTTGACACAGTTATTGAGGTTTAATAAAGACAAATTAACTCTACGGTGTATTGAGTTACTGGCATTCCTAATTATACAACAAAGTGCTCATTTGACAGAGCCACGCTAATTCCATCAGTTTTTGCTCAGTCCTGCACAGCTGTACAGTCTGACTGATGGTGAATTTCCAGCAATTTTCCAACACTAAACACCTCATTTTATCCAGACCATCTGGCGAAGCTCCCAGTGAGGAACTGACAATTCTCCAGTAATTACATAAATTAGGCCAAATCAAACTCTCACTAGCAGTTTGTACACCCACAAAGAAAGGTACGGGCTGACAGGTTCCATGTGCAGCTTCCCTCCTTTACTATGCAGCCTGTTTCAAGTGGGGGCGGGCTGCAAATCATCATTATTCCTGTTGTTTGTACAAGGAGCATGCTGTGTTTTTCAGAACAGAGAGTAAGACAAGGTCCTCGCCCACAAACAGTCTACAATCTAAAGCAAAACAAACAAATAGCTTTCACAAGGACAAAGAAGAGGCAGGAAAGATGTAACATTAGACTAGACCCTTAGATGGTGTCAGTCAGGGTAGCTCCATGACAGTCAATGAAAGATCTGATCCTGATCTGGATTTTGAACTCTCCATATTTTGGGGTGTTCAAAGCCAGGGGTTTTTGTTTGGTCCTTTGGAGACATAAGGGCTAAATGTAAATCTCAGATCTGAAACCAGGTGTCTATTCTGAACCAAAGTCCTCAAGTGAATGTGTTTGGATCCAGTGTATTGGTTTGAGGCCCATTTCTGCTTGACAGATATGGAAACCAGGCTACCTAACTGCGAGATTCCCGCTGGATCCCCTGGGTCTGCAGCAAAGTGTCTGTGAGAACGAGAGAGCGAGCAGGATGTGTTTGTTAAACACTGACACAGATTCATTATAATCACAACAGAAAAAATGCCATAATTCTGCAGAGGAGAGAGGACCACTGATTATCCTTGGCCTTCCTGACACAAAGCCCCTGTGAGCAATCACTTTTTTATAGCGATGAGGTTCACAAATAAAAAGCAGTTCCATCTCAATACAGTATTAATATACTTTTCTGATAGGGATAGGGGCAGGCGTGTGCACTGAAGGTTTATTGATTTATTTGTGGTTGCTGAGTGCTTGTTAGGTATTGGTTATACACAATAGAGGGAGCTGGAGAGTTTGCTCTCTGCCTTGGCCTCTGATTATAGTCAATCCTTGAAGCAGAGTTGCTCCCTGCAAACTGGGCATTGCTGTTGGAATGAGATTCCTGAAAGAAGGGATTGCCTACATGTCTTTTCCAGGACAGGTATATGTGTAAGTAAATCTAGTTAAATTTAGAATTTCCCTGACTGCTCATCAATAATTTCTTCTCCATTGGGAAGTGGACATGCAAGGCCTTGTGACATGAGTTGTCATTTGGCAAAGGAATGATGCTGATGTTGAAAAAAAGGGCAATAATAATTGAAGCAACCTGCGTGGAACTTGGAAGGAGGAGCACAGGTTGTAGGTGAGGTTGTCACCTGTCCAGGTTTTCCCAGCATTGTCCCTTTTTTGAGGTAGCTGTCCTGAGAAATCTAGGACTGTTCAGTACACACAGTCAGCCAGCCAGTTTTATGGACTCTGGCTCATCCCAGAGGTCCTGGTTTCTGGTACTTCAGAGGTGGCGCCCCTATCTGTAGGAGCGCAAGTTTAGGAGAGGCACTAGGAAGTCAGTCTGCATGCACATGGCGGGAATGCTGTAGCTAGAGAGCTACTGCTGGAGAACCTCTGTAAATAGTTCTCTTAATGAAGAGCCAGTTTAATTTTGGAAACATGGACTTCTCTCATATTACCCAGAGTATGTATACATTCCTATGTAAACAATCATAAACTCATAGTGTATGTGGAGTATTAAGTCACTGATTTCTAATTTAAGCAGGTAGACTGGAGTCTGCTCCTGTGAGTGCTCTAATCACTGGGCTACAGAGACACACACATGCTCTCTCTCGCACCAAATGTTCCTTTCACTAATTATCCAGAGTGAAACAGCTTCGACAGGAGAGATTGAGGAACCCCATCAGAATACCCCATAGCCCAGTGGTTAGAGCTGTCACCTGAGAGGTGGCAGATTCCTGCCAAACCCCAAGCAGAAGGGGCTTCAATGGCAGCTCTCCAACATCCCAGATAATTACTCTAATCTCTGGGCTAAAAGTTGTTAGGAAGCACTGCCTCCTCCTCCTCCAGCTGTTTTGTGTAAACTCGTCTATAGGGACCTGATCCAGTAGGTGGGTTCTGAACCCACTTACCGGATCAGGCCCTGCAGACGATTAGGCACCCTGTACTAGATGGGTCTCTGAACTTAACTGGGACTGTTCCAGTTGGGAAGATCCTGAGTGCTGCTATCCAGCCTTGGAGACTACAACTCTCATGATGCCCTCAGGAAGAGAGAGAGAGAGAGATTCCACTTCCAGGGGATAGAGGGAGAGCAGTTGGTGGGCTACAACTTGTGTATGAGGAGCTGAAATCCTTGTCAGGGGAGTGGAGGTTGCTATAAGGAGCTCTGTCCAAGCCAGGAACTGATGGTAAGCTAGTGATAGAAAGTCAGAAGCTGCTGCTGATAGTCTGCTGGGGCTCTGCAGCTGTTTAAGAAAACTTGGAGTTTGACTAGTGAGCTCCTAAGTCTCCAAGTTTCAGGAACACAGTTGACACAATGGTGTTAAATATTCAGTTTGGAGGGCAAGATTTCTGTTTCTCCAGATCAGCTCGAGGGTTACAAAAGTACATGTGGTATTCACTAGTCTGGCTTTAATGTCTTTGTTCCACCTGTGTTACTTACACTGCTTCCAAGATATGTGGAATATTTGACCTCTTCTATGACCTGAACAAGTTATTGGTATTTCCTGTTGTGCATTACTTCCCATGGTTTTAGTTTTCTCAGTGTTGATTTTCAACCCTACTAATTGTACATAGGCCTTGAGATCATTTGTTTTGTTTTGAATGTCTCTATGGGTATGGGATAGCAAATTGATGTCATCTGCAAAGTCAAGGTCTTCTAACTTCTGTGTTAAAGTCCTTTGTATGCCCCTTGGTTGTTCTTTGGTCCTTCTCATTACCCAATCCACTACCAGTAAAAGATCATGGGTGACATAAGACATGCTTGTATCTACCTGGGGAACAAATATTCAATAATGGGCTCTTCAATCTAGCAGAGAAAGGTATAACACAATCCAATGGCTGGAAGTTGAAGCAAGACAAATTCAAGCAAGACTGGAACTAAGACGTAATTTTTTAACTCTGAGTGTAATTAAGCATTGGAGCAATCTACCAAGAGTTGTGGTGGAGTTGCCGACAATTTTTAGATCAAGATTGGATGTTTTTTTAAAAGATACACTCTAGGAATTATTTCGGGGATGTTCTATGGCCTGTGTTATACATGAGGTCAGACTATGATTATAATGGTCCCTTCTGGCCTTACAATCTATGATGCCAGTAATAACTGAAAATGGCTGTGTCCGTTCACCATTATGTATTACTGGTGTCATATTTTTATGTAACCTCTGAATGATGGTCACAATTTTTAGAGGGATTCCCTAGTAATATACCAACTTCATAGAACTGTTTTATCCATTGTATCAAAGGCTTTTTGGAAATCTACATGAATTTTATAAAGTCATGACCACTGTTAGACAGTTCTATGATGATATGCAGAATTACTATTTGAGCTATACATGATTTCTCCTGTCTGTACCCTACCTGTTCTTGTAACTATTGATCTACTCTATTCCCTATTCTGTTTAGAATAATGCACATAAATACTTACTTGGGATAGACAGCAATTGAATGTTCCTCAAGTTTTTGCACGGACTGAGGTCTCCTTTCTTTAGCAGCTTCATTATATAACCCTTTTCCCACTTGTCTGGTATTTTTCTTCTTCCCATATCTTTTGTAAGAGACCTATCAAAATGCCTACTGTTTTCTTTAAGAACCGTGGTTGGGATATTTTCCAGGCCTGGTGCCTTTCCACTTTTTCACTGATTGACTGCCTTCTCTACTTCTAGTTCAATGTTCAGATCTTCTCCTTCCTCTATGTCCAGGGGATTGGCCATTGGCATGTCATTCCTTAGCTGATTAAAGCACTACCTCCTTATATTTAATTGTTCTGTTATCTTTGTTGTTAGGTTTCCATCATTGTTTTGAACCATTTGGTTTTTATTTGTTTTTCTTCCTAACAACTGTCTAATGATAGTGTACATTGCCTTTATGTCATTTTGGGCTGCAGCAGTCCGCAAATCTGTTGCCATTTTTGTCTATAAAATCTCATTTACCTGTCTTAGGACTCTTTTTGGCCTCTTTGTTCTTTATGGCATATTCCTCCTGTGTCTGTGTTTTTGTTCTTGCTTGATTTTATTTCAGCTTAATTTTGTGTCTTTCTTCCGTGTTCTACCATCTAGCCTCAAATAACCGTCCATTGTTTCTTTCTGAATCCAACCCCTTTCCACAAGTTATAATGTAAGTTTCCATCTGCCTATGGCCATATTATAAATGGCTGCACCTGCTTGGGTATCATAACTCCTATTTACAGTTTACAGTTTCAGTAAGACAATACCTACAGGTGGTAATACGAGCTGAACTGATCAATGTATCTGTATTGTATACTCATTTTTATAATGTATGAAACCGATGGTTCAATGACATTCTGGAATAGGTTACTAAAGTGAAATTTACAGCTAAAAATAACACTGTTGTCTCTATTCTCTGAATTCCACTGTGGCGTAGAATTAATATATATATAGGGAATGCTAGTCATTCCAGACTGTCTTTAATTAGTCCATCATAAGTTGTCATTCACTTATCACTGGTGGTGGAAGAGTTCAGCCTCTCCCTGTCAGCTGTGTCTTCTGCACTGATCCAATATGGTGGTTAAAATACGCAGGGATTTGCAGGACACACATACTTATTATTTACATAGCTCCATAGTTTTACACATTAGTTATCTTCCTCAAATAAATACCTCCCCAGTTCTGAAGATCTGACATTGTAAAAGTGATATAGGACAATACAATCTGGGATTCATTCAGAGGAAGCTGTGGTCTTACTCCCTGAAATGTTGTAGAGATCAGATGGGTATTTAGCAGCATTTTGGCCCTTTGGTAAACATTAATGCGGCAGCTCGTTTCATTAATGGCTGTGAAGCACTTTGAGATACTTGAATCAAAGCTGCTATAGAATTGATCAGTGGCTGCCAATATAATGCCAGAAAAGGGTTCATTTAAGATTCTCCTTTGTTCTGTCCTGCTCAGGCTGCTGATTTCCTTCTGTCAGTCTAGACGCGCTGCGGGATGTTTAGTCACTATTATGAATTTAGGTCCAAAAGATTATGATCATTTGCATAAACCCAGAATACTGGAGGAGTGATTCATCCACCCTTAAAAACGACACATGACCATGACAATTCTAAGAAGGAAATCAAAGGGCTGTTAAAAATTAATGTGGCAGGGTGCCTAGTTCCAACATATCCAAAACACACATAGTATTACTAGAGAGGTTTTATGTTAAACTGTAATTTAATTATCCTAAAGAAGAAACAATAAACCAAGAGCACCAGCTTATACTTCAAAATGACAGGATAATGTGATTAACTTGACACTTTTATTACAGGTATTAGGTACAATAATATTTTTAACTATAGAATGCGTGAAAAACTAGAGCTAGAGACAGAGGGAATTAACTGAGAGCTAATCAATATCATAACAGTTTTTAATTCATTGCTATTGACGCTTTTTAAAAAGCTGTGTGTGTGAAGAGATGAGGCTCTGAAAGCTACAGTAAGAGGTTGCTAAGGAGTTGTTCATTTATGTTTTTATGTGAATTTCAGTGCTCATAAGTTGCTGAATTGACAGCCCTGCTGACTAAAATCCTGTATGTAGGGGACAAGTACAGAACAGGCAGCGGGCACAGTACAAGCTACCCTGTTCACTCCCTCAATCCTTACCTGCTTCAGGGTCGTTCAGTTCCCATGCCTATTTAATCTAATCCAATTTAAACTGCAGCCTGATTTATTACATTGCAAAAGAGGCAGGGCCGGCTCCAGGCACCAGGCACCCAAGCTGGTGCTTGGGGCGGCACCTGGAGGGGGGCGGCGCGGCGCTCCGGCCGCCGGGGAGAGCGGGGCCACAGCTGGGCTCGCCGCCCTCCCCCCGGCGCTCTGGCTGCCGGGGTCGGGGGGAGAGCGGAGCCCCCACCGGGGCTCCGGCTGCCCACCCCCCCGGCTCCGGCCGGCCGCCCCCCCCCCCCGCGAGCTCTCCTGTCGACTTAATTAATCTATCCCCAACAAGCAGCAGTATCTATGTCAGCAGGAAAAAGTTCCCCGCTGACATAGCACTGTCCACACTGGCACTTTGGTCGGAGTAACTTATATCGCTCAGGGGGGTGGCTTATTCACAACCCTGAGTGACATAATGTAAGTAGTAGTGTAAACGTAGCCTCTGCTGCTGACCATGTTGCAACATCCACAATGTTATTTTTAGAGCATGTCTGTCTCCCCAGGCTGGGGGGCACACTCCCAGCTGCGGTGTTGTCATACCCACCAATCAAAGAGGGTAGAAATACATAAGGAAAAAACCACACTGCAGATAGATCAATTATGATTATTGTTATTGGTGAAACCATGTGTAACAAGCCAGAAGAGGGTGCTTAGGTTCAAGCAGCCAAGTCCTGGAGGAAGAATGGCCTAGAGTGCCAAAAAAACAGAGGATTCGAGGACAGGACTGGTGCAGGCGCCATCTTGGCAGGAGGTGTGTGTGGGGCCTCAGTAAAAGGAAGCAAGGAAGGAAGGACTGTGTTGTTCTGGATGCAGGTGTGAGTGAGTCCAGGGAACAGGGCTATGGTGGACACTGCTAGACTGGGACGGGTGGTGAGCACTTTTGACTAAGGCTCATCTGTGTTCCAAGGGCAGGTGAAAGCTGAGTAGCTAAGGAGCAATGTGCCCTGCCAGGCTGGAGGGCCGGACAAGTGACACGCCCCGCCGGGCTGGAGGGCCGGCCAAGTGACACGCCCCGCCGGGCTGGCGGGCCAGACTGAGCAGCCACTCAGCGGGTTGGTAGCTCACCAGGCAACCACATCTCATCTTTACATGTACCACTGGAGGGATTCGAAATATCGAGGAAGGTTTGAAGGTTTTGGAGGTGGGGGAAGGGATTGTCCTATTGTGCTGGGGTTTTTTGTTGTTGTTAGTTTTTTTTACTGTTTCACTGTTGCTGTTGAATTCCCTCTGTCCCCCATCCCTGTTTGGCTCCTTGGGCTGTACCCATTCCCTTGCCTAGTATTATTTTATATGAATGGCCGCAGATCTCCTCTATGTGCAAATCAGTTTTTGTGTCAGAAGCTTCCAGATCCAGACAAGCAAAGGGAGTCTATGCACAACCTGAAGAGAAATAGGTGAAGGCTTGCCTCCTTAGGACATCTATCAGCACCTATGTCCAGCACAGAGAAGGGGTTGGGGGGATTGGTACAATACCAGTGATCAACACTTCCTTATTTTTTGTGACTTGTTGCACATATCTACTCACTCTACAGTAGAGCTGAGGGAATAATTGATTTTTAGGTTTAGTGGCTGTCACTGTGCCTCAGTGGATCAGAGCTGAGGATACCAAATTCAGGACAGACTCCTGAGAAATAAGGCAGACTCACCCCAAACTGGTGGTTAGTCTATCATTAGATTATACCAAGCCAGTATCAAAAGTGAACTTCTGTGTCACCACACTGGCTAAACAAGAAGCCAAAACCACAATTTCCTTAGGCATCCCAGCCCTTGACTCACCACCCAGACATTGGGATTAATGACGAATGGTTACTGAAAACCAATTTAATCAGATATAGGATCCTTCCAATCCCAAGAGATCAACTACTTACCCAGGTCAATATATAACTTAGATCTTACCCGATAATCATGCTGATGCCAATCCTTTAGTAACTAAAAACTAAAGGTTTAATAATAAGAGAAAAGAAGAGTTATAAATGGTTAATAGATCATATACATACAAGTGATATTTCAGTATTCATAGATCAGGAACATAGCTGTGACAGAATAAACTGCTAGCTTGCAAAAGTCTCTCTGGAAATTACCCGAACAGGTTGGAGGTCATCAGTCCTTGTTTAGAGCTCTCTTAGAAATCCAGTCCAGAGAAATGAAGCAGGAAATGAAGACAAAATGGAGATATCTCAGGGATCCATTTATATCCTCTGCCAGGTGCATGGAATTTTACTGTCCCAAACAAACCTCACTGTCTTTGTTTGTGGAAAGTTACTGGCTCAAGATCGAGTCCAGGGTCACATGAGCATATCACATGTCCTTACATGCTTTGATGACTCACAGGGGCAGCCATTGCCCATATTTTTGCTGAGGCATCCACAGGAAGGCTTACTAGGTGAGATGAGTTTCTTCTATGGCCCATTGTTAGAGTGAAGTGTCCTTAATGGGCCATCAACATATAGTTATCTAGCCTTGATGTAAATCTTATCTGGTGAGTTTTACCCAGGAATACAATACAATACAAGTATAAAATACAAGTTCATAGCCAATATTCATAACTTTAGATACAATGATAATACATGAATACAAACAGGATAATCATACTTAGCAAAATCATATCTTTTCCATTGACTCCTTACATGACATACTTTCTACAAGATTTGTTGTAATTGTATAACTGTGGTAATAGCAGTGCTCTTGAATATCAATGATGTTGTCAGGCAATTTAGAGAGTTTATCAGACAGGTGGTTCTGGAAAGTCTCACAGCTGGCTTGGTCTTGAAGTGCTTTGACGTTGTACTGTTTAGTCTTTGAGTGTTTGCAGTGTGGTGGAGCGAGCACAATTGATCTTACTAATCAATGGTCTGTCCAACAGTGATCTGTACCTCTCATGGCTTGTGTTATATGGACGTCAGTATAATCTCAGGCTCTGACTGTAACAGTCAAGGACATCTCAACATCTCAAGCGGCTGGAGTGGTTCCAGCAGCGCTGTCTCAGGAAGATTCTCAGGATCAGCTGGGAAGACCAATGCACTAACATCAGCGTTCTCTCTGCAGCCAGCATCAGAAGTATAGAAGCACAAGTCATGAAACACCAGCTCCAGTAATATCAATAATATAAATGGTCATATTCAATCATACAGCATCATAGTGGCCAGACAGAAAAAAAATCTGAAAAAAAAAAGATTTGGTTTGTTTCAAACTAAAACTGATTTTTTATTTTTGCCTTTTATGAACAAAACAAGAAAACAAACAAAAAGATTTTCAGGTCGAACAAAATATTTTGCTCAACCCCAAATGACCTTTTTTCAAATTTTTCTTTAGTAACTTTTTTGGTGTTTTTATCCTTTTTAAATACATTTTAAAAGCAAATCTACCTACATTTCTAAACAAAACATCATCATTTGGAAACCAAAATGTCAAAACATTTCACTCTCAAAACGTTAAAAGCAACTGTTTCTATTTTAAGATTTTTTTCCCCTCACTTTTGTAGTTGGGCTGAAACTATTAGCCAAATCTACCCGAACTTGCAAATAATTTTGGTTGGCCTGAAAATATATTTTTTGGCAAATTTATTAGTTGATCAAACAATTGCATCCAGCTCTACTCTAGAGTTCAAAAATTCCTGTTTTCTAGTTGACCCCAGACCCTACATTTATGAAAAAATTACACGCGTCTTGGGTCCTCGGTGAAAGGCAAAAAGAAGGACATCTGATCTTGTTCTCATTGACTTCAGTAGCAAACATCCCATGTGATTTCAGTAAAAGCAGGAAAAATAAACATTTTCCTAAGTGTAGTTATGAATTTCTCAACAAATAGGTCACCCAGTTACATGATTCTTTTCACATGGTGTAATTCTCAGTATGTTTCTCTTGTATTTAGGCAATTACAGTAAATGCCTATAGTTAATTAAATACCTGTAACTTTCCATGAGCAACAACAGAAGTCAGTGTAACTTACGTGAGTTTTTGCTTAGAGCATCCATTAATTTTTTCAGTCAATATGATTCTATATTTCGCAAAAGCAAAAAAATTAAAAATAAAATAAAGCATTTCACATATAAAAATACACAAAAGAGAAAGGAAAGTTGAATTATGTAAAGCTGGATATTGATACAATAGTCACATAAAGAATGCTTTGCTATTTAAACAGTCAAGTTAAATAAAATATATTTTGGGCTAAATTAATTCCCCCTTCTAGGTCTCATAAACCCACACCTTGGATCTCTGAATTAGAAAGGGTGGTGACACTGATAATGTAAGCAGCGTTTTCCCCCCATAGGCACATTCATGCTTTCTCCTGTGCTGCCCCTTACGTTTGTGAAGAACTCCCTTGACAAAGCCACCACCTCCCAGCTTATCTGTACGGTGTGGCAATGTTCACCGGAGGGGTGTGAATTTGAACCTGCATCAATATGTCATGCAATAAGTGACCCATGTGGACCCTGTAGGCATGAACTAGAAGTTCGCTAGTGCACAACAGGGTAGTCCTGTTTCAAGCAGTACTACATTAACGTGCACAAGGGAACTTTAAGTGTGCTCCAGCAGGGCCACATGGGCCAAAAATCACACCCATCTGGTGTGTGTTGCTGCACTGTATAGACAAGCCCTTATCCCCTTTGAATTCTCTTCTTACAACCTATCTTTGCTGTGATGACTACAACCCGTATTATCTGGAAATGATTTGGCTGGCAACCACGACTACCAACACCACTGCACCCTATATAAATGATCCCATCGCTGCGATTTTCATGTCCTTCCCCCATTTCCCCATAGACTTCTGCTTCTCCATTTATTCACCCGGGGCTCTATCCTGCAATGTCTCAGACACTCTGAGCTCAATCCAGCAAAGTAGTTAAGCACGTGTGCAGCCCCAGTGCAGTGACTGAGGTCAACAGCCTCCTTACATACTAAAAGTTAAGTAGATACTTAAGTTATTTGCTGGATTGGGATCAGAGTGCTCAGGACCTTGCAGGGCTGAGCCCCCATTTAGAAAGGTGTAAATCCTAGATTGTGAGCTCTCTGGGGCAGAGTGCCTTAAGTTATTTGTCTGTACAATACCTAACACAACAGGGTCCAACTTCCTTTTGAGATCCTTAAGTCCTATTGCAGCAGAAATACATGACAACAACATACTTATTTCATAGAAACCCCATCCTTACATGGCTCCATTCTTCTTTTTAAAAGTTGGCATTAAAAGTATTTTGCATATAATGTTTTTGAACCATGAAATACACCAACATCCAGGACCCTGTTCTCATCAAGCAAGAGGTTCAACTCATTTCAACATGTTACAATATGTTCCTACTATATACTCAACTACTATATACTGTAAATAGAAACAGCATTGTTCAAGCAATGAAACTCATCTGAACATTGTGTCAGTTTGCATTGGTTCACACTAATCATCTAGTGACAGAGGTCAAACACAAGCACTCAGATTAATAGACAACATATGAAACACATTCTTCTGAAGAATCTAAAACTGGCAGCAATTTAAAATCACAATTGTTTAATATAATTTTCATATAATTACCCTAATGTAACAAAGAGATAAGTATACATAATTTAATTTTTATGAAGTAATTTTGTTTCCAGTCTTCTCATCATCACTGGGATTCTAGGAAACATCATGGAATACAATTCATAGAAAATATCAGTTACATCAACTCTCAAAATACAATTATATACATTTTTAAATTACATGAGTACAGCTCTCTCAGCTGAAGCCACAGCCTGTGATCTTATTCTATGTGAAAGGGTAAATATTAGTGTGAGAGGCGGTGCTGCTCTGCAGTACCCCCTTCAGGGCCAAGGGTGGTACTGCAGGCATTCCCCACCTGAGTCTGCAAGGTTTGGCCGCCTGCTTGGGGCAGGGTAGCCTGTGCTGTAAGCTTGGTGTCAAACAATCAAGTAACAAAGAAGCAACTCAGGATTCAGCTGTCTGCACCTTTAAACAAAGGGGAGAAAAACCCTTCAAATGCAGGCGCTTAGTTACAGTTCTTCTGGCAAGGCCTAGGCCTGGGCTTGGGTTCTGGGTTAGCCCTGAGGAGCATCTCCTCTATCCCAGTCTCACCCAGCTCTGCCCCTGAGCAAAAGCAGGCAAGCCTTCTTAACTGGCATGCTGGTCCTTGATTGGTCAATATTTCCTCCTGGTCCATCTAGGCCTCTGGAGAACCATCTTGTTGGTCACCCAGTCTGAGTGGATTTGCCTTGGGAGGGAAGCATCAGAACACCAATGACTTCAGCAGGAGGTAGGGAAGGCTTGATAGACACTGTCACAAGCTGAGTGGGTAAGATTTCTAATTGTGTATCCCATACCATAAGATCAAGGGTCTCTTTTCAGGTATTGAGAAATTCAATACCATTATTTTTAAAATGTCAGTAGGATCAAAACAAAGTCTGACAAGTCTCACTATAAGCTCCCTATTCTTCTGCTTATCCCTTGCCCTCTCTCCCTTCTCCCCACCTCACAAATATTTGGATGACCACTGAGCAATCATGAAATGTTCACAAGTCCTGAAAGTTTTGTAAGTGTTTGCACAAGTATCCAAAAGTATGGACTAGAAATTCATTCCTCATTTATTCTCCTGTTTGAGAAGTTCCAGTCTTCCAATCAGGGAGAAGAATCAGTATAATGTGACATAACTGACCAATCATAAACCTGAATAATGAATATGAAATAGTCAAAACAATCAATCCAGACAATGAAAATTACTGGTTAAAATTATTAGGTGGAAAGTCAAAAACTGATTAATGAATTTGTGGAAATCAGGGTTTGCAAAGAATTTGTTAACCAAAAAGAGGGGCCAAATTCATACCAAATATTACTGGAAAAGAGAAGTCTGGCCTGTTCAAATAGCATACCTACCTCACAGAGATGATGTGAAGCTTGTTAGTATTTGGCACTTTGGTGCAAGACAGTAGTGCTTACATTACGCCACCTTTACTCCTGTTGAGTAGGACCTTAATCTGCATGTGGACCAGTTGAAGACAATGA
>NW_020664448.1:15131962-15163913 GCF_002925995.2 Terrapene triunguis
TTGTGGGTAGTAAGTTTGGGTTTGGTTTAGCAGGTGTAGTGTCTGCAGATGCCCTCAGTATCAACCATAGAGGACTGTCTGGGTTTTCTAATTTCTCAGTTCAGTTTTGTTAGTCTATATTTTCTTCCCAGTTTAGCAGCAGACCTTTGTAGCAGCATCTAAGGCCTGGTCTACACTAACCCCCCAAGTCGAACTAAGGTACGCAACTTCAGCTACGTGAATAACGTAGCTGAAGTCGACATACCTTAGTTCGAACTTACCGCGGTTCAGACGCGGTCCACACGCGGCAGACAGGCTCCCCGTCGACTCCGCGGTACTCCTCTCGCCGAGTTGGAGTACCGCAGTCGACGGCGAGCACTTCCTGGTTCGACTTATCGCGTCCAGACCAGACGTGATAAGTCGAACCCAGAACTTCGATCC
The DNA here is from genome assembly GCF_002925995.2 of Terrapene triunguis. NCBI lineage: Eukaryota > Metazoa > Chordata > Testudines > Emydidae > Terrapene > Terrapene triunguis. Next base: position 15,132,383 of record NW_020664448.1, read on the forward strand.
CCAGCCGCCGAACTAGCGGCTGGGTGTAGACCAGCCCTAAGATAACTTATCTCTATGGAGTGATTAAGGGGTGGATTTTCTCACTAGCCCCCCTTTCCAAGACTGAGAGCACCTCATCAGTGACAAGGTGCACTGAAATGTAACGCAGGCTTACATGCTGTTCTAAACAAGGTGTTTCTCCATTCTTTTTGCTGTTTTCCTGAACCGTGTTCTTTAGACATGCCCTACTACTCCAGCACTCTTGTTCACAAGAAAACTTGTCTTCCATCTAGGAAGAACTACTGTATCCATTTGGGGAAACTGAGGCAGAGAACGGTTAAGTGATTAAGCTCATATAGCAAATCCTTGGCCAAATGGGGAACAGAATAGAGAATCTTGATTCAAGGTTCCCTACTCTGTTAGCCACTCATCCCCTTATCAATTCCCTAACATGTTAAACATGATTAACGTTATGTTGCAAATTATGTCTCTTTATGAAGACACATAGGATAATATTAACAAATAATTACCTGGTGACCATGAGATCAGGGCCCCTTTGTGCTAAGCACCGTACATAGACATAGTAAAACAGTCTCTGCACCAAAGAGATTACACATTGAATTGAATGGAAGAAAGGAAGTGTTGTTATCCCCTTTTTACAGATGGGGAAAGAGATAGGTGAGTTGCCCCAGGTCATACAGATAGCCTGTGACAGAGCTGGAAACCCAATTCAGATCTCCTGAATCCCAGGCCAGTGTCAATCCCAGGACCATCCTTTCTCTCTCCCTTAAGAGGATGCTAGCTTTAGGTGAACAAATGGATTGATCAGGGTTGTGGTCAGGTACATTTGTACTGAAATATTAAATATCAGGGCCTAGCAATGTTAGTTTTGTGAATGTTTACATGTTTTTGTTACCTCTGAAGGATCTGGGACTATTCAAGGTGTGAGGAACCACTGTGTGAGAAAGGGTGACACAATCTAAGCCTGTATCACTACCAAGAATTTGTATTATTATTATTAATGTGAAATTCTAAGTTGAATTGTGCCTGTAGATTCATTTTGCTTAAATTTTAAAAAATCTCAAACTAGTAACATAGGCCAAGAGTTTCAAAAGTGACCAGTGATTTTGGATGCCCAACTTGACACCCTTTAATGGGTTCTGACTTTCAGAAAGTGCTGAGCACCTGCTTTCTGAAAATCAGGCCCTTTTAAGGTATCTCAAGTTGGCCACCTAAAATTAGTCACTTTTGAAACTCTTCACTTGATGCTTTATATGAGTTGAACACAATAGAAAGTACCTGGAAAATGCTTTACATACAATCACCCAACTCTGGATGATACTTTCATAGTTAAAGAACATACAGGTTCAATATGAATTAAAAAGAACACGTTAAATATGTTAGCAACATATTTGTCAGGGCAATCAAGGCAATAATTGAAAGCAACTGAGGTTCCTTCCAGGCTGTTAGCTCCAGGTGTTAATTTAAATGTATGGCACTGGGGACATCATTAGTATACATTAACTTAGAAACAAAACTGGATCAATATTTAAACCACGTCCAAGAAAGACTCAGAGATGATCATATTGCTCACTGGAATTTTCTAGAGGGACCCAGAGGGGGCAGACAGCTGTTATTTCAAAGCAGCCACAAAAATATAATTGCATGACATCAATTAAATGTGTCATATAGCACTTTCATATTTATCCTTAAACAAGACAAGATGTTTGATTAAAATAGCAAATAAGCAGCTAGTGGCTTTCTGGCAAAAGATCCCAGCTGAAAGCCGCATGATATGTAAAATGAGATACAATCATGTTAAAATTATTGTCAGAATTGTACTGTATACATGGATACAACAGATCAGATCTTCCTCTATTGTAAATCAATGTTGTTCCAGTAAAGTCAGTTGTTGAGAATCTTCCCCAAGATGTCACTCGATATTCCAGTTTCTGAACTTCACATTAGAGATGACCCTGACCGAAGACCTTAGATCTAAACATGCCTGTTTGGAACCAGATTTCACACTTGGCCCAATATTTATAATGGCCCAAACAAAAATCTCAGCTCCAAATTTTTTGAAGATAAAATCCTGTCCCTAAGGCAAAACTCCCATTTTAATTCAGTGGGTCAGGATTTCATTCCCAAATTTGGTTTGGGTGGGGAGAGAGAAGAAGGTTGAAGCTAACATTTTACAGCTCAGACCAGGGCCGGCTCCAGGCACTGGCTCAGCAAGCAGGTGCTTGGGGCAGCCAACGGGAAGGGGCGGCACGTCAGGCTCTTTGGCGGCAATTCAGCGGTGGGTCCCTCAGTCCCTCTCGAAGGGAAGGACCTGCCACCGAATTGCCGCCCAAGAAGAAAGCGGCGCGGTGGAGCTGCCGCTGATCGCGGCTTTTTTTTTTTGTTTCCCCTCACCGCTTGGGGCGGCAAAAACCCTGGAGCCGGCCCTGCTCAGACAAATCTCTACATTTTATGTTAACTACCTGACAGATCCAGTGGAATCACTGTTATTACCAAATCCCTGGGTAACTTTTCTGACACTATCTTTACAGTCCCCAAACTGAGTATTATATTACCAATGAATCAGACTCATAAAACTTTGAGAAGGAAAACACCTATATTAACGGTATCAGATCCTCTTGGGAAAGATTATTCTTTAAAGTATATTTTGTCCAGACTATCTTTTAAAAATATCAAATGATGAGCCCTCCACAAATTCCTGTGGAAGAAAGGGAACCTTATCTAATGGTTAGTGCAAAGGAATTGGGAGTTGGAACCCATTGTTCCACTATTAACTCAGTATTTGCTTATGAGCAAGTCACTTCAAAATTCCACTTACCTGGACCAGGGTTCCCTCTAATTTTTTACGTCCATGTGAGGACTGAATTTTGTTATGTGCACCAATATGGAGGTGATGTGTGGTGGGAGTGGGGCCGAGGGGTTTGGAGTGTGGGAGGGGCTCAGGACTAGGGCAGAGGGTTGGAGTGCGGGGGGAGTGCGGGCTCTGGGGTGGAGCCAGGGATGAGGGGTTTAGGGTGCAAGCTGCCCCGGGGTTGCGGCGGGGAGCGAGGACTTCCCCCAGCCCTCTCTCGCTGCAGCAGCTTGGGTCCGGGTGAGCAGCTCCTCTCCCTAGCCATGGCAGTTCTGGTGGGCCTGGGCTGAGCCGGGGGTGGGGCTCCTCTCCCCGGCAGCTCCCGCGGGCCTGGGCTGGGCAAGGGGCTGGGATGGGATGGGGGAGGGGCGCCTCTCCCCATCTGCGCAGCCCTTGATAGTCTACTGCATGGCCATGCAGCTTACAGGGAACTTAGCTAGATGCCAGTGCTGAATGTGTGAGCAAAGAAATAACCATCTTTCATATAACCAGCCAAGATTATTAAGTACCTTATTTTATTAATTATTATTATCATAATATTCTTCTCATGCCAGTGTTGGCACACAGGGCAGAAACTAGTATCTACCATCTCTTTCTGTCATTAGCCTGCTGCTTCATTTGCTCTCTGGTGTTGAGATTGACAGTTCTGTCCTCCCAGATAAGGGTTCTTGTTAAGGTTTCTCGAGGGCATACTCATGTTCTCAAACCAGTTTGTTTCTACTTGACAGCTTCATGAGGGAGTCTGTGTGCTGGCCTCCAAGTACATGGTGCAAATATGTCCAGTGCTTTCTTCTAATTCCAGTGGAGAATTGCTTCTGGTTGGTAATTTCTCGGTGATAACATCTCTCCATCCAACGCTCAGAATCTTTCGTGGACACATATTTTCAAAGACATCTAGATTTCTACCTAACATTTTAATAGATCTCCAGTTCTTACAGCCATATTACTGTTTAGCTAAGTAGAATTTTGAAACAGACTTAATAGAAGCAGGAGCAAACCTTTTAAAAGTAAGGAAGGGAACAGGAAGAAGAAAGGAGAGATAGAAAGAGATTTTCTTTTCTGAAATCACTTGGTCAGATTTCAAGGCAACTAGGTTACTGAATTTCAGCCTGACAGCCCTACCACCAATGTTAAGGCTGATACCAAAGAAGCTGAAATTTGTTTATTTCAGGTCAAACTAAATGTTTTGTCTGACCTGAAACAAAATATTCAGTTTTTGAGGGTTTTTTAACCTTTTTAAAAATAAAATTGAAATAAAGTTTAAAACAAAAAATTACTTTCAAATTTAAAAATCAAAACTTCATGTTTTGAAATGTCAAAACAACATTTTGATTTTTTTCTGATTTTTTTTTCCTCAACCAAAATTATTTGGTGAATTTGACACAAATTCATGATATGTTTCCGTTGACCTGAATGGGCATTTTTGTCAAAAAACATTTCATCTGAAAATCTTTTCCCAGCTCTAATCCTACCGAGTCCTTGCTGCAGAAACCTTTTCAGTGCTTCCCACCATATAGACCACAGGATTCAGACTACATCATGTCTTTGGAACGTACTATAAAAAAAAATAAAATTAATGGAGATATTCCATCTCCTAGAACTGGAAGGGACCTTAAAAAGGTCATCAAGTCCAGCCCCCTGCCTTCACTAGGCAGAACCAAGTGCTGATTTTGACCCAGATCCCTAGGTGGCCCCCTCAAGGATTGAACTCACAACCCTGGATTTAGTAGGCTAATGCTCAAACCACTGAGCTATCCCTCCTACCACAGGCCTGTCCCCTGCATCAAAGCCACCACTCTTGATTTTCCAATATACAAAAAATCCCATGATTCCTAATTATTCAGATTTTGCCACTCTGACCATGCCGAATCGGATCTTAATCCTGGGGCTGTTAGCAAAGTAAGATACTACTAGACCCAGACACTGCCAAACCTGTGAAAAAAAATGCAGAAATTGGGCTTGTTTTTGGCTTAATTGGCTTGTGAGTTGCTTGTTGGCTAGTTTTTGGTTTGCAGCTTGTTGCTTGTTTGGCTTGTAGCTTGTTGCTTTTTTTTTTTTAATTGGCTCCTGGTAAGCAGGGGCAAGGGGGGTAAGGGAGGGCAAGCAGGGGCAAGGGGAAAGCAGGGGCAAAGGGGGGAGAGAGTCAGGGGTGCACAGCAGTCCCACCACAGTCCCAGCCTGCACGCCGGGGGGATCTAGTCACATAGAGTGTTGGGGTTCTTAGGGATTGGCTTGTTTTGGCCTTGTTTTGATTTTTGGATTATTGTGAAAGTCGGGGTGCTTATTTACCATGTGAAAGTTAGCAACTGTGACTAGACCTGAAGTAGGCCTAGTCTGTTTACAGCCAGATGCTTAAATCTGTATCTTTAATCACCCAGAGCATGTCAGTTACTCCTTTTTGTTCAAAACAACACCCTAATTTCCTTATCTTTAACAATGGGGGCTGGGAGAGGAGGGCTGCATGCAGTTCAGCTCTTATTGTCTGGATGGGTAACTCATACTGAGAATAAAGATAATACTTAATTACTTTGACCTTTCATCATTATAACTTAACTTAACAAAATAATTAAGATAAATTTTTCATTTAACAAAGAAAGTGATACTAAGTAATTCCTTCAGGATTATTTATATATTTCAGAAACAATAGAGGCTTGAATGAATGAGTGACTTTTCTTTTTCTCCTCCACTCCTCCTCTTTACACTATTTTCTTTATTCAGCCTCAGTTTTCAATGTCTGAGGAGAAGTATAAGGTTAGGCCAGGTTATGGCCTCTAAGGCGCCATTTTCAGATTCACAGATTTTAAAGCCACAAGGGACCATTGTGCCCTCCTGCATGGCCTGTGCTATAAGACAATTAATTCCTGTTTCAAGACCAATACCTGTGGTCAGAGCCATAACAAGGAATTTTGCGCCCGAGGCAAGGGCCGGCTCCAGGCTCTTTGGCAGCAAGTCCCTCCGTCCCTCTCGGAGGGAAGGACCTGCTGCTGAATCCGCTTCATTCATTCTTCGGCGGCAAATCGGCGGCGGTCCCTCAGTCCTTCTCGCAGGGAAGGACCCACCGCTAAATTGCCGCCGAAGAATGAATGAAGCGGCGGCGGCAGAGCTGCCGTCGAAGCGCCGCTGATCGCGGCTTTTTTTTTCCCCCCTCCTCCCCGCTTGGGCAGTAGAGCTGCGCCCCTCCGCTTTGCGCGCCCGAGGCAAGTGCCTCACTCGCCTCGCCCTTATTACGGCACCGCCTGTGGTTGAACTAGAGAATATCTGTTAGGAAAACACCCAATATGGATTAAAAAATGTCCATTGATTAAAAAAAAACTCCACCACAACTCTTGGTAAATTGTTTCACTGTTTAAAACATTTGCCTTATTTCTTCTTTGAATTTGTTTAGTTTCAACTTCCAGACATTCAATCTTATTATATCTTTGTTTGCTAGACTTAAGAGCCATATATCATCAAATTCCTGTTCCCCATGTACGTACTTGACTGTGATCAAATCACCCTCTAACCTTCTCTTTGATAAACTAAATAGATTGCTCTCCTGAAGCTTCTCACCATAAGATACTTTTTCCCAGTCCAATCATTCTCCTGGCTCTTCTCTGAATCCTCTCCAGCTTATCAAAATTTTTCTTGAAAGTGCGGACATCAGAATTGGACACAGCAGAGGCGACGCATGGCGGGGGAACACGGGGTCAAGTCCCCACCCCCAGATTTCTGTGAGTGTCAAGCAGGGGCGGCTCTATGCTTTTTGCCGCCCCAAGCATGGCAGTCAGGTGGCCTTCGGCGGCTGGTCACGTGGATTCGGCGGCATTTCTGCGGGTGATCTGCCGGTCCCGCGCCTTCGGCGTACCCGCCCCAAATTGCCGCCAAAGCTGCGGGACCGGCGGACCTCCCGCAGGCATGCCACCAAAGGCTGCCTCACTGCCGCCCTCATGGCGACCGGCACGCCGCCCACCGCGGCTTGCCGCCCCAGGCACGCGCTTGCTGCGCTGGTGCCTGGAGCTGCCCCTGGTGTCAAGCTGCCTGCTGTGCCTCCCCACCGGCACTTCCAGCTCACTCAGTTCCTCCCCCAGCAGCTGAGCCCGGGCAGGGAGCGGAGGGGGCAGGATGGAGCTGCCTCTCACGCTCGCTGCCTCCCTGCAGCATGGTGGCTGCCTGAGAGAGCCCAGCTGGGGAGGCAGTGATGGCCCACCCACACTGCCCCCCTGCATAGGCCCAGCTGCTAGGGAGTGGGGTGGAGCGAGCTGGAAATGTGCTGAGGAGGGGGAGGGCTCCAGCTCGCTTGGCCCCCGTCCCTGACAGCTGGGCCCAGGCCACCACCCCTCCCCAGGCAGGCCCTTGCAGGCAGCCACCGCAGCAGTGCACAGAGGCAGTGACCCTGAGCAGCCACCCTCACCCGGCGTAGATGTAAAAACACATCTAAAAAAAATAAGCCACTGTGACAGTCTGTACCCCTATGTTCACCCCTTTTACAGTATTATGATAAATTTTGCACAAAGTATGTCTTGTGAGGTATCAGTTGAAAACTCATAACTTTCTGATCATTATTGTCCTGGTAAAATGTGTGTGGCAACATTGCATGTGGGATTCCTCTGCATGATATTACTAAACATGCTCCAAGTCTGGGGGGAGCAGCCACAAACCAGTTCCCCGGAGACAAAAGGCCAGCCAACACCTCAGCCAGGTGTCAGAAAAGTCAAATTGACCAGGAAAGAGGATGTGGTAAAAATGTACATCTTGACAAAGAAACAGCTTGGGGGTTCCCATCCACAAGATTTTCTGTCTCCTGAACCTCAGCTGGAGAAGAGAAAGAGCAATAAGATGGGGGAGCAAACTCCTCAAATGATTCCTCTCTTTCTCTCTACCTACGACATCCACAACACCTGAAGAACAAAGAAAACAGCTTTGAACTGGGGGAGGGATCCTGACTGAAAGGAATTCAGCCAGTAAGACTGCTGGAACATGTGGTGAGAGAGACCTTTGCTTTGAATTCACTTAGCCTGTTAGGTATTAGTTGCATTTTACTTTTATTGTCTGACTTTTATGCCTCATTACTTATAGTCACTTAAAACCTATCTTTTGTAGTTAATAAACTTGATTTATCTAGACTAGTGTGTTTGGATTGAAGTATTTGGGAAACTCCATTTGGGATAAAAGGATTTGTGCATATCATTTTCTATTGATAAAATGACATACTTTATACGAATCTGTATTGTACAGCCCAGCTCTCTCCTGGACAAGACACACATTTCTGGGGGAAGTCTGGGACTGGGAATTTGCTGGTGTTGTTCTGCAGTGTAACTTATGAGTGGTTGGCTACAACACTCATATAGTATAACTGGAAATAATTTACATGCTGAAGGTTGTGTGTAAGCAGACCAGGAGGGGTAGTGAAGCACTGTAAAAGGCTCTCAGTTCTCCAACCTGGGGGTGGACACAGCTGTTCATCAGTCCAGATTGTAACCTGGGTAATGTCACAGCCACCCATGATGATCAGGATGAGTGGCAGTCTTGGACAGCTATTTGATACAGACATAAATGACTTAGCATAATTTTGTGAAATGCTGAGGGGTCTATGTAACATCTCCTTATTGTTACCCTTCCCCTCTATTCCCTCATATTAGCCTTTCACACAGTTTCAACTGACCAGCAAAGCACTTACACATCTACTTAATTTTAAGCACATTAGCAGTCCCATTGAGATCTATAGGTCAGCTCCTGTGGCTAAAGTCATGCATGTATTGAAGTATTTTCTTGGTTCAACGATATCACTTGTTACACTGCAGAACATGGCCTGTTACAATTTTAATTGTAAGATCTTTGAGATTCATATAGCACTTAACACAATGGTGTCCCATTATGGATTGGTACAAAAAATAAACACAATTAATAAGAAAAATAGATAAATGAGCCCATCTTTCATCCCAATCATGAAAAAGCTCAATTAATGTTATGCTGTTTTTACTTTGAAAAATTAAAAACCTTAAACTAAAAAGTTAATTTAAAATGGAATTAATAATTGTTAAGATTAATATTGGTTGCGGGGAGGGAGTCAAAGCCAATAATCGACCATAATAAATATATGGGACCAAGGAATGTGAGTAAAGACTACGGACTATAGGATTTAGTCCGTGGCTATCTGTGCTCTGGAAAAGGAAAAAAAAATCTTCAGAAAGTCTTTTTTGAACCATTGTTAGAGACATTATACAAAGTGAAAGGTTTGGCTGCATATAGTCCTTTTGATTCCTCATTGAACATATTATGTGTGTAAAAAAGCAGACTTACTGAAATCCTCTCTGCTTCTATGATGATGAGCAAAAACCAGCACTGGGCATTTGTACCAGGCATGCTTTTCTAAATCTACCTCCTACATGAACTTATCTAGGGAAATGTGCATGCAAATTGGGGCCGTTCCTACATTCTTTTCTTGTAAGTTCCTCCCCGCCCCTGCCAAAACAATCCCACTTCTTTTGATCTTTGAAAGCAATAAGTTTCACAATAAAACAAACATTTCTTTTAACATGACTGGTGATTTAAAAGACTGGTGATTTCTAGCATACCCTTTTGAGAGTATTTTTCTTCTTCATTCTCTTTCTTTGCGGTGTAAAAAAGTAAATGAACATGTTCTCCATTCTGTGAGAAAGGTATCCTTCTAGATTAAGAATACATTGAATCCAACCATAAATATTCACTGCAGCTCAGTCTTTTGGAGAAGAGGGCATGGAGGCCACCTGTTCCATTAGAAATGAGTTTATTTTACTCACAGGTGTCATCCACTGGGACAGAAGAGCAGCATTGTGGCCAGGGGCCTTTGTCGAGACGTTTGCTAACATCAAGCGGCTTGACAAAAGCCACTGGCTGAAACATCAATCTCTTATCCTGCTGGGTGACACCTGTAGGTAAAATAAACTCATTTTTAACACAACAGATGATCTAACTGACCTTTCTCTCCAGGAGATTGCACTATAGACAACACCTATTTTGCACATAAGAAATTACTTGGAGTACAATACAAATCTCTGGGTATTTGCTGACAGATCACTGATAAATCGCACACTTAGGAAAGCGGAAAATGACTGAATGGCTATGAAGACTTGAACTGCCTTATTGCACAGCTAACAGTGATCCTGTCACCTCAGGGGTGGGCAATGTGGGGAAGCATGCAGCCAGGATTTTAGTCTCCAGGTCTGCCAGGCAGTAGTTTAGTGAACTAGTGGAAACTGTTGCACTTTCTAAGAAAGCAGTCACAGATTCATATAGAGTTTAGTCTCTGTCAGAGGTGGTGACTGATGTCCAGGCTTGGCAGTTGGGAACTATAAATCCATATAAATGCATTTTATAAACAAAAAGTATGTAATTATAAAATCTCAAATTCCATGTTCCACTTGGCTGCAAAGATTATTCAGGATTAAAGTGAAGTATAGCCCTTTTTATTTATTTATTTATAAGTCATATAAGGCATGCCATGTAAGGCAGTCATTGAGTTAAAGTAGGCCCTATATAAATACAAAATTTACATATATATGACCATTATTATTCTGACTGTAAATTTTGTATTTATATAGGGCCTACTTTAACTCAACAACTGCCTTTCATGGGAGGTGGATCAGGCCCAAGGTCCCCTTTGCTACGCCTGGCACTTTAAAGTTGAATACCACAAAAGAGAAAGATCTCCCACCCTTATGCTTCTTCCTGAATCCACAGTAGTTTTTACCCATGCTGACAGGGGGTTGGAAAGAGCAGCAGAAGACCCCACCGCTAGTATGGAGATCTCTATGGCCCCAATCCTACAAAGGGATTCACCTGCAGGGACCCTTACACTTAAAGATCCCTTTGTAGGAACAGAACCTTAGACAGTAAAGTGCCATCACCTAAACACAGAAAGCATTGGGAACTATACCATCGGCCAGTGAAGATTGTTCCCTATAGAGGTGGCACCAGATGACTTATTGGGTCTTTAAAATAGTTACTTTGTATGATACTGTGAATGTGAGAACTGAGTCAAGGAAGGAAAGGAGGGAGTTTTGACTGAGGTTGGGAAGCAGGGATTTTATCTTGTCTATCTAAGGATTAATGTTTCTCCCACTAGGTTGTATTTGAACACCTCCTGATTATGTAAACATGCTTGCTAAGACAAGAAAAATTATAACTCTGGAAGAGTCCTGTGGAATTTAATAGGTATAAAATCAACAGTGTTCTAAGACAGGGTTCCACAGAAACTAATCTAGCCCCCATGCAGAATTTAAGAGAGAATAATATCCCTTAAATATTGTAGGTTTTCTTAAAGACACCAAAAGAAATAAGCAATTATGTGTCTGCTATAAAATTATATAGGACAGTTTACAAATGTACATGTGAGCTAGAGGATATATCTGGAACTCTCTTGTTTGCAAATAAAGTGGTAATGTAATGCTATGTAATAGAATACAGGGTATTTATCCACCATCTTCCCATCCAAAGGTAGTAATGTCTTTTCAAAATTATTTAGTTAAGTCTTATAACATCTCTGTGAAGTAGCTGTCTGTCTAGTCCATCCATCCTAAGCACTTGTATGAGACACATCACCATGGTATCTGAGTGATTCACAATCTTTAATGTGCTTATCCTCACAATACCCATGTGAGATTAAGGATAATTGCACTGTCCTTTTTACAGATGGGGAACTGAGGCCCAGAAAGACCAAGTGACGTGGCCAAGGTCACACAGGAAGTCTATGGTAAAATAAGGAATGGAATCCCAGTCTCCAAAGCCCCAGACCAGCACCCTGAGCACTAGACAATCCTTCACCTCTCTGTTATTATACCTATTTTATAGATGGGTAAACAGAGGCAAAGATAAGTCAAGTGATTTGCTTAAGGTCACACAGCAAGTCAGGGACAGAGCCAGGAATGGAACACAGAACTCTCAAACTCTTTTCTTATCAATGAAGCTGACATTCTCTCCTAACTGACACCAGCATACACAGGAGTCATTCCATTGAAGTCAGTAGAGTTACATGGCATTAAGGAAATCAGAATCAGACCCTTTAAAAAAATAAAAGAATACAACCTATCTTCAGGTTGATGTGAAATCTCTTCTTATTATAGGAATGAAAAGGAGTTGAAAACATCAGGCCTGTGATCAGCGAGAGCCCAAAGCAATTTGAAATAAAAGTGATATTGTACTTTGGAGTCAGAATGAAATATCTAGAAATGTGTGACACTGCTGTGCAGTGCAGTCTCATAATGAAATATGCCCAAACCTCTAGTGAATTGATCATAGCTCTTATTTTCTCAGGAACTAAATCCAGAATTGCCTGTGGTCTTCTTGGTTGCTTCATTTAGTTAGTTTATTTTGATTTATATAAACATAAGAAACCTGCCTAGCCAGTGCTCCAGGCACCTTTATTGTACATTAAAAATACAGTACATTTGATACAACTAAACTAGCTCTAGCAGCCTCCTGAAAAAAGAAAACAAAAACAACAAAACTGCAGCTGCAGATCCTCACACGCAGCCCCTCCCCAAAAGACTAAGAAGAGAGATGGGCTTTGTAGCAGGCCCTGATAGTCAACAGATTGGGGCTATTTCAGACCAAGAACTGAAGATTTGCTTTATTTTCAAAAACTGATATTTTAAAGAGAAATTTTGTATTTCCCCCTACAACTTGCCACTGATGGCAATAAAATGAATGACATCCAAGGTGGAGGTGGGAGTGGAGTCTCCTCCTTTTTTCCCCCCTTTTCCACTCAAATTTTTCAAAATGTCTCATGTTTGATAAAATTACAAAATGGCAAAAAATAAAATAAAAAATGAAACAGTGACTTTGCCACTCTGTAACTTTTCCAAAGTAAAAGTTTTGGAAAGTTAACAGAGTAGAAAGAAATAAAAGAAAATGTGAGGAAAAAAGTTCTGGACATTTCTCATTTTATTGTACTCAATGGCCAAGTCAAAAACAAAAAAACCCCAAAACAAACTCCTCCCCCCACAAAAAAAGGAGAAGAGAGGGGAAATGAAAAGTTAAAAAAATCCAAAATATATATAATAAATTTATATACATATATACACACACACACACATATATATATACAGAGAGAGAGAGAGAGAGATCCATTTTAAACCCAACAAAATAAACACAATTTTAACATTTGGCGGGGTTTTTGCTTAATTATTTTTTCCATTTTTCAGCCAGCTCTAACCAATACCAGCTGCTTAAACCCCATCTACTAACCAGCCTGCAGCAAGTGCAGACCGTGGCTCTCGTGTTATGTATTCACAACAAGAAAGTCCACCTGAGAAGCAAGCCACTGCATTCTGCGGCAGTTTCCAACAGGGTCCGTCCGGGGTGCAGTCTCAATGAAGAGTTCATTGCAGCTCGAGCTAACCCAGCAGTCCAAGCCTCATGCACCTGGGTCAGCTGACCCAGGCCAGCCATGGGTTTTTTCCTGCAGCATAGACGTACCCCAGGAGTACTCCTGGAGGATGGACTGAATTGACCAACTGTGGATGTGAACCATACATAAACCATTTTAAAGTAGCTAATAAGATACTAAACTGAGATCACAATAAATTGGGAAACAATATACTTTAGTCTTAATTTACCAAATGAAGAATGCCCCCAGAGGGAGTCCACGCTCAAAAGGTGTAATCTCTGTTAAAAGCTCTCCACAGAAAGACATACAGAAGAGATTGGAAGGGAAGTAACCAGTTTATCATCTGTGTTCTGTCATTTGCTTTATTTTGTGTAATGTTTTCTTTTCACTTCTTTAACAATAAAACAACCACAGTTAATAACTGATTTTTTGCTTGGTTTCGATCATGGTAGTAAAAGAACTCCTGCGACTAAAACAGTGGGAGTCACACCCCTGAATTGGCAGTCAGAGAAACAGTTGGTAAGAGCTGGCCTACCATTTCTTGTTTCTCTACACTAAATATTTGTATCAGAGGGGTAGCCGTGTTAGTTGGGATCTGTAAAAAGCAACAGAGAGTCCGGTGGCACCTTTAAGACTAACAGATGTATTGGAGCGTAAGCCTTTGTGGGTGAATACCCACTTCGTCAGACGCATGTAATGGAAATTTCCAGAGGCAGGTATAAATATGCAGGCAAGAATCAGTCTGGAGATAACGAGGTTAGTTCAATCAGGGAGGGTGAGGTCCTCTGCTAGCAGTTGAGGTGTGAACACCAAGGGAGGAGAAACGGCTTTTGTAGTTGGCTAGCCATTCACAGTCTTTGCTTAATCGTTATCTCCAGACTGATTCTTGCCTGCATATTTATACCTGCCTCTGGAAATTTCCATTACATGCGTCTGACGAAGTGGGTATTCACCCACGAAAGCTTATGCTCCAATACATCTGTTAGTCTTAAAGGTGCCACAGGACTCTCTGTTGCTAAATATTTGTAGTCACTTTTAAAATTGCTTGGCGGCCAACAACTTAAAATTACCCCTTTCTAGACTTGTAGCTTAGAGTGATGATGGGAAGAAACTGATGTTCTGAATCCCTGTAATTAATTGCATGCTATATAGAAACAGAAAGATGGAACAACCATTTATGCCACATTACTAGAGGACAGATATGTCTAAATGCATTATAATATGCAACACTGAAGGTTACAGATTTTTGTTATGGTAAGAAAATGTGTGTCTGTCCTCTGGCAAAGATGCCTGTTGGCAAATTATTTTAATTGATCTCCTGGCAATTGAAGCCCTACTGGCAGACTCAATTTTAAAAAGGAAAAATAAAATTAGGCCAATGTTTACAAATGCTTAGGTATTTTTCCCATTCCTGTATTGATAGAATTTGATATTACTGTAATAAATTAAACCCAAGCAGAATGAAATTATAGAAACTGAGAAGTTCAGGGTTCTTTCAGTATAATTCATAACGAAAAGTCTATTACTTTGGTTACTCAGTAAGCACTAAGTACCTCCTCTGAAAGCTATTTTTCATCTGATAACTCATCCGAGGTGAAATATGATGGTTTTTTGTCAAGTCCCTAGTGGAGAAGTGTTCATTTCACAATAAACCCCACTACAATTTACATTAATGAGCAAGATCTTTGGCAACCTCAGAAAAGAGGCTAAGGACTGAATGGACATGGGAATGGAACTCACTAGTAAAGCACTCATCACTAAAGGTGGAACCTCCAGGTCAGGGTAGCAGGACATTGACAAGACGGGGGGAAGCCTGAGCGACAGGAGCAAATGCTGGTTGGATGTGATTCTCCTCTCATTTACAGCTGTGTAAATAAGAAGTAACTCAACTGAGATCAATAGATTTGCACTGGTGTAAGTGAGAAGAGCATCAGACCCTACCGATCACATTCATGCCTGGTGTAACCCCATTAACTTCAGTAGAGATACACTAGAGATGAATTTAAGCGTATGTACCCTTTGGCTGTAGAAAGGAGGCCAGTCTCCAAACTCCCTCCACAACAATAACTACATTTCTTTTTCTCCCTCCTGCCTTTTTCTTTTTAGTGGCCAAAACTAATATTTTTTTTCATGGAATAAACATAAGGTTACTGCACCCAGAATGCAGCAAAAGGAAGTGTCCTCACACCAGTTAAATGAACCTCAACCGAATTTTAGTATGATCCCCGCACCACATTGCCTTATCCCCACGTTCACTGGTTCTAAAGGCTTTGGTTGGGCCTCCTAATGGGAGAAGTCCAAAAAGCCTGAAGAGAACTTCACCCCCTCCCCCAAGCATTAACAGATCCACATGTAACCCCCTTTTCTTTTTCTTATTTCATGGTGTTCAGCTAAAAACACTTATTGCTGTAATTAGAGCTGCTGTTTCTACTTACTCTGAGCTGATATGGAAACATTCCCAGACAAGGTGGCGGTATAGAGCCTTGAGTGACTGCAAAGTAGTTGCTGTTTCAGCACACGAGAGGGAGCGCAGGAAGCTGTTAACCATGCTCAGTAGCTGTTTGAAGCTGGTGTGGAAGGCTTCATTTAAGGGCAGATATCCCTTGTATGTTAAGCACATACCCTCCACATATACACACATAGCCCCTTAGTTAGAAGCTGGAAGCTCCTGGCTAAGCAGTAGTGAATTCTGTCAGGAGTACAGCACTGGCAGCCATGTTGAGCACCCATCAGATTTGCAGGGAGGAGATAGAACTGTCAGGGATAACCCAGACTGAATCTGTGGGTTGGATCTGAAGTGGTGTTTTACCCACGAAAGCTTATGCCCAAATAAATCTGTTAGTCTTTAAGGTGCCACCAGACTCCTTGTTGTTTTTGTGGATACAGACTAACATGGCTACCCCCTGATACTTAACACAGTTTTCTGTAATTTTACAGAAGTCAGTGGGATTGAGACTCGAAACACCATAAAGAAGGAATCGCAGACTGGAGGCAAATTATCTTTGTGAGGTGTATTACATCATTGAACCGAAGACACTGTGTGCACCTAACAGCTACAGTTATTGTCAAGTTTCAGAGTAGCAGCCGTGTTATCCCCTTGTAAGTATTCTCACACTTCTTATCAATCAGTCTGTACTGAGCTATCTTGATTATCACTTAAAAAAAATTTTTTTTTCTCTTACTTATTTGGCCTCTCAGAGTTGGTAAGACAACTCCCACCTGTTCATGCTCTCTGTATGTGTGTATATATATCTCCTCAATATATGTTCCATTCTATATGCATCCGAAGAAGTGGGCTGTAGCCCACGAAAGCTTATGCTCTAATAAATTTGTTAGTCTCTAAGGTGCCACAGTTATTGTCAAGGGTTTTTTTCTTATTTGAAGTTGTGTATGTGCTAAATAGTGTGGATGCTGAAACAACTGGTTAGGTGATACAACTAAATACCCAGTGTGAGCATACATTAAAGCCGAAGATCTCTGCTTGTCAGAAGTCCCAATCCCTTATTTATATATATATATAAATATGGGTTTAGGCCCTGTGTTATGTTCTTAATCTTAAAGGAAAATAACAAATCTCTAGTTGGTGAGGTTAGCATTGTAACTGCTGTGCTGTTTATCTTTGGACTTACTCATAAAAAGAAACTTGAAATTATTGTGTGTGTGCGTAACTGTCTTATGATAAAGACTGGTACTGGATTCCTAAGAAGAGAAAGAAAGTGAATTCTAAACTTCCACTTTGAGTATTTAGAGGAAAAATTCAGCTGTGCTCTCTTGCAAGGATAGGAATTCATGATCTGTGCAAATATATAAAGTCAGTAAAGGAATTCTGTAGCAGAATTGGTAAGTATACTGACTTACCTCCCCTCTACGTACATATATATTTTAAGGGCTGCAGAGACCACTTAGTAGACTTGTCTAACCTCCTACGTTAGAACTTAGTTTGTAAGCTCTTTTTGTTCTTTGTTTATATAGCTCCTAGCAAAATGGGGTCTTGCTATGTGACAGGGGTTCAAAGATTCTACAACAATACAAAAAATAGAGCATATTTTAAGGCCCATTCCTGCAAACATTTATGCATGTGCTTACCTTTACACATATGAATAATCACATTGACTTCAACTGGACTACTCGCATGCATAAAGTTAAGTAAGTGTTTGCAGGACGGGAGCTGTAGACGAGATAGCAAGGTAGGAGCTTGAGAACACGAAGGAAGTAAAAAGAGAGGGGAGATAAGCAGTTTGGGTACTAATACTGTGAATGGCTTTTCAAAGCATGGAAGGCACATTCATATGTTGACAACCATATATAAGGCAGTAAAATAAAATAACCTGTAAAATTAAAAAAGAATATTAACGGGCACTCTCTGTAAGCAGAAGGACACTGTTGATCCCAGTTTTCCTGCTAAATAAACACTGGGTTATTGGCATGCACATGTCCAATCTACAGAATGATTCATGAACTATTTTCCAGTTTAACAAAGGAGATTCAGCACCTTATTCACGGGGCAAGAGAAACTGTCTGAAATGGACTCAACATGTGTTGACTTCCTCTGTCAAACCCAGTGACTTAATTTTTTTTAATCAAAACATATTAAACACACATTTTTACTGATGGTTATCTTAGCACATTCTTCACCTAGCAGATGAAATGCAGGATGCCCTTGAGTTTATATTAACCTGAATGAATCCATCTGAAGAACAAAGGCTATATTTACCTAAAAGGTCAAATGTGGGGAAAGGTCCCTGTTATTCTGGGACCTGACTCAAATGAAAGTACATAGTGGACATTTCTTATTCAACCACTTGCCCTTCACCCCCGAATCTGTTTTCTCCAATGGCTCCAATGTACTATTTATTCCATCAGCACTCTCTAAAAGATGATGTGCGTGTGAGAGGTACATTATTTTCTCAGCGTCAGCTATTTCAGTATTGGAAGATGTCATCAGAAAGAGAATTTTAAAAGATGTTTGTTTGGTGCTGCACTACTTAGGATACCTGTTAATCTGCCTGACATCCCTCACTCCCAAAGGAAATCTATTCATTCCATATTAAAAGCAGTTCATTATTAAACTTTTGAAAGTCAAATAACTTACAAAGATATAGAATGTTAGCCTAAATTACTTAACTGTAACAGATTGAAACCATTCCAAAGCTCATTCACTTTCTCTGCAGTGACAGACTCAGTAATTTAATCATTATTTTCCCAAGGACTGTTTAAAACCCCCCACCAATCTAGTCTCTGTCCCAAATGGATTCATTTGGGGTCTGATCATGTGAGGTGCCGAGTACCAGAACTCCTGCAGCAGAACTTGAAGGGACATGCAAAATTTGTCAGCTTTAGTTCAGAGGTGTCTGCAATTTTGGTTCCAATTCATGTGGGTTCATGAATCTCAAGTTTCAGTTGGAGTTTCATGGTCAAATACATGCTAAAACACAAAGCAAAATTGTGCCTAAAGTTTTGTCTAATTTTGTATTAAAACTGGACAAAACTACAAATAATCTCAGATGCCCTAGGTAACTAAGGGTACATATTAAATTGGCAACCATAGCAGGGTTAAATTAGTGATGCTTAATATTTACAGAGTCACAAAGTCAAAGAGGGATGGGGAGCTTAGATGTACCGACAAAAATAAAACAGCTCAACTCACTGGTAAATGCTAAGAGATAAAAGCTTGCAAAATATCTTCCATTGCCTGGTATCAGAATGTCCCTCAGCAGCATCTGAGCCAAATTCAGGGTCATGCGTGAGATGGTGGAAGCTAGACGCCCTGACACAGCATGCTTACATCCACTTTCTGCTGCATAAGGAAGTCTCACATGAAGAGCCGCTGCCCAGGGGATCCTCAAAGGGACTCTCACAAGCAAAGGAAAAGTTAATGACATTTATGGCTGCAACTTTATTAAATGAACAAAAATGTAAACAAACGAAGGAGGAGGGTGAACATAGCAGCAAAGGGTGGCTGCAGCTGCTCAGATGGAGCATGAGTGCAACACCCTTTGTCCTGGTTGGCAGATATCAAGGTCAAAATGGCTACCTACCTACTGATAGCATCCAGTCCACTCAGGTCTGCACCTGTGGCTTGTTCATTCACAGAGAGAGGGTTAGAGCTGCCACTGAGACAGATTTCAAGGCAGCCTCTGCTGATGAGCGCTCTCTGTCCCAGCTGCACTCTGAATCCCACCATTCTGGGAGATGTAAGGCCTTCTCCACCCTGAACCAAAGAGCCTAATAAATTTACCTATGCAAAGCCTATGTCAGCCCCAAAGTTGTGACAGACTGAAATATGATACAAACGACAAATAATAATAATGGGAATACCCAGATGGGATTCTGGTTTGACCCAAACTGACAGGGAAACACAATCGTTAGCCAGCACAGCATCAGTATCATCCATCCATCCATCACACGCCAATACAATCTCCCCTGGATAAACCCTGCCCTGTAGCACATGGCAGGGTGAGAGGGCAAACCCTGCTGTAGCAGGTGGTGAAAGTTACTGGCCCTTTCATTCTCCCCCAGGTCAGGGTAAGGTGGGGGTGGAGCTCTCTTCCTGCCAGCCAAGAAGGAGGCTCCTTAGAATCAGAGGAGTGAGTGACCTCTGGCACAGAGCGACACAAAGCCAGACCACGATTGCTCAGGAGGGATATCCATGCAGAAAGGTGTCTGGCAAATCCAGCTCAGCTAGCCATTGCCCCATGTGTCAGGGCTCGGGGGAGTGGGGAGGGAAGAAGGGCAGTAGCTGAGCTGAAGAAGAATATTCAAGAAGCTACAAGTTAAAGTAGAGTGGAAGCTATTTTAATTTATGCCCTCTTCTACCCTCATTAGTTGCTTTTCTTGCTGCCCGTCTATTCTGGCCCCTCTACATGTGAGTTACACCAATTTAAATTCTCCGTAGCCATAGCATAGTGGGGGCTGGAAGATGGTTTAAGGTACAGCAACTCTGACTCCCTTAGACTCACCTCCCTTAGACTCACCTTTGTTTCTAGGCTGGGGTTAGCAGAAGTCTTCAGCAGGAACTGCATCGGTTGCCAAACCCAAATGTGCAAAAATAACGAGTCATGGCCCACAAAATTATGAGACTGTCTTAAAAAGCAGGAGATTTTTAAAATCCCACATTTGGAGTTTTTTATTCGCCATCTGGCTTTTGAACCTTTAGAGTTGGCATTTTCAAACTTATTATCAACCACAATAAGGGCTAGAAACTTACTTTAAAAAAATAAAAGCTGGGATACTGGTGTATTTACATGACTCCAAAGCTCACCTCTCTCTATTTCCTCCAAAAGACCCTTGATAGCCCCCAAACATGACAAGAACATAAAGGCAGCGTAATCAATCATGTGTGCCTTCACAGTGATTGGTACTACTGAGAACTTAAGCAGGCTTTAGGCACTCAACCGCTAACTCATATGTACAGTGGATTTGATTCAACTCCAAGAGTCAGCAGCCTGAAATTCTGCCACTAGAAATGATATTAAGTATCATCATATTATTCCATTTCCTGGGGATGTCTGGCTTTGGGGACATTCAGCCTAGATTCCTCAAAACAAAAATGTCACTTTATGTTTGTTTCCCTTATCTTGCCTGACTGTATCCATAAGGGTATCCTCTCACACATCATGAATCTTCAGAATAGATAACAAAACTGAGCTCCTGTCTCACTGCAATTGAGAGGATCAAATAGTCTCCCACACCAATTCACCCCTCACATTGAAATAAAACCTTCATTGACTCACCCAGGAACTACTAGCTTTGAACTCACCACTATCATGATTACAAATTGCATCAAGGAAATAAGGATAGTTTTGTCTTTCAAACTCACTGACATGGCAAATATCTGGCGAGGAGGGAAGTGTCTAGTCTGGCCTAACTCTCTGTGAAATCTTGTAAATTGTATGTTCTCTTTTCACCTCACAGTTCTGAAGCTGTGGGTCATGGAGCATGCTGCAACAGATACCTCTGTGCTCTAAACAGAGCTGCCTGTTCTGTGCTGCATGTGGAACACGGGCAGGATCCCAGCTCCGCCCTCTCCCACTCTTTACAGACAAAAAAAGAGGAGGGGCAAACTAGGATCAGCATGTCACCAGGGAACGCTACCTCCTCTTCTCCTTGCAGTCAGGAAAGGGAAGGGAGCCAGTAGTCTTTGGCGTCAGTGGCTACTGACTCCACATGATGTGGTTTGGGGCTACAAAAAGTCATGCTAGAATTGCCAGCCGCCAAGCACTTAAAAACCATAAATCAGGTCCCAAAATTCATGAGTTTGGCTTAAAAATCATGATATTTAGGGTTCTTTTTATTTGCCTCTTGGTTTTGAGTTTTTAGGGTTCATATTTTCAAGCCTTCCTCCACGAGGACTAAAACTTACTTAAAAAAAAAAAAGAGCCGAGATTCTCCTGTAGTCACCTGATTCCAGAAGTGAGGACTTTAAAGAAAAACACCAAAAATGATAAGACATAAATATCTGCCTCATGTCAGGGGTCACTGTCCATTGGATCTGGTGGCTCCTGCTACAGACCCATCTTGCTACATGTCACAAAGCCATCAGCTATTTTTACTGTACCCTAGTTACACTGAACTCAGCCCAGGAACAGATCTGGGCTGAAGAAGCCTATCCATAACTTTTCTGAGTTTAATTCTTACTGGCCTTTTTGAAATCTCTATATCAAAAACAAACTCACAGAAAAAGACCCGACCAAAACACAGTAGCTAACACACTACGATGTATACAATAATTATAAGGCAAAGGATTACAAATTCTCACGAAAAACCCCCAAATCTAAATATAAAAGAGAATTCTGTGCGCTTTTGGCCCTTTCCCCTCTGGTATTACACCATTTGTGCCTTCCCCAACACAGATACCATCTCAATGATGTCTCCACTTCTATCTCGTAGAATGTATCAATTAGAATCTTTCACCTTCTGTATCATTTACCATTCTGATTTTACAGCATTTTAAACCTTGCACAGATGTGAATGATGACACATGGTGCAAGGCAGTAGAGAATCAGGTCTTGGGCACCTCAGGGCAGTGCCATGCACACTTGCTAACATATAGCACCATATAAATAAGGTCAACCCCAAATTTGACTCCCCGACGCCATTGCTCCATTTATGTCTACTCTAGGAAGACACAAAAAAAGGTACCTGCACAATGTTTTGTTGTATCAACCTGGCAAGGTACTAACAAACTTCAACAGGACTTTATTTTTAAAGTCTTACCAAGCTGCTGCTGCACCCTCTGTAACTCTCACTCCGCCTCCTCAACTCCTCCTTCCTGTTTCCTGTCCTTTCAAACTCCCAACAGCCAGTGCTCCCAGTTCTAATAATTACAAGCAACATCTAACACCACGTGTTTGTCGTGAAGATTTACCTAAATTGCCATCTGGACTGTAGTTGGCTAGGCAAGGCTCTTTCCTTTGCTTTTGAGAGTCCGGAAGCTTCTTCCCTTGAGCCAAACCTCTCACCTCTACTTCTGCCTTGGAGCTGCCTCAGGCTGTGTTCTCATTACTCCTTTGGTTACAAATTCTTCTCTAGCTTCCAAGTCCCTTTTTCATCTGCCTCCCGGAACACCCTAGCCCCAGCCAGGCCACCGCTGAGGAAAAGGCTACAAGGAAGCATCCTCACTAAGACACATTCCCATTCCAAATCCCCTTCCCCTCATGTCTCACCATCGGAAGGTGAGAGGCATTCATGGCACTAATTCTGTTTGCTCAGAACCTACCTCTTGACAAATCCTAAGGTTTCAGCTGCAGCCGGAGGCTCAGCTGCTCACTCCTCTTAGCGTGAGGAGTTGAACATGCTTTGTACAGTAGTAGTCACAGTGTGAGGCTCCATGGCTATACTGTTGTATGCTGTAGCAATTTGCAACATGGCTTCAGAATTAAGTTAGTCTCCCTCCCTGTGGAAGAAGCAGGTTTTTCAGCCTGCCAGAACAAGCTCTGTCCATAGGGGTAGAGAAAAAAAAAGTCCATGAATCCTCGAAGGCTTATAAACACTCAGGGATCCTGCAAAGGTTATAAAGTCTGTAGGAACAGAGTGGGAACCAGAACAAGATTCTTATGTGGGAAAAAAGTTCCATAAGAGCACAGAAGGAGCAAGAGTAGAAAAAAGCCAGCCTACTACATCCAAGGCTTTTATACAGCATACACTCTGACCTCTTTCTGCTCCAGACTGCAGCAACTACTGTACTTGGACATCTGCGTACACCCATTAAGTTTGTTATGCAACTACCAAACAAAACTAAAATAATTCCCACTCAAAGCTTTTTGATAACATAAAGTTATTGTAAGCAATCTTATTAGAATACAGTAGTTATGCCAAAAATGCACATGGCAATGAGAATTTCAAAGTTAAAAAGGAAATATTTGAAAGTCAGATAAAATTAGAGGGTTGCAGATGAAAACACTATCAGAAAGTTCAGTTAATGGTTCTGACTCCAGCCTCAATTCTGTTCTCTTTTAGGTCACCACCATTTCCTCCTCCTCCTGGTGAGGTGAGTTGGTGCATCATGGGAGATGAAGGCTGGCAGGGGAGCCCAGCCCATATGGGAGAAGGGTGACATGAGGCAACTGAACTATAATTCCCATGAGGCACTTTAGTGGCATTTCTGAATCAAAATATTTTGGGGTTTGGATGTTCCATTTTCAAAACTTTAATAGAAAATTTTCGACCAGTCCTGTTCATCACTGCTAAAGAAACCCTTACAAACATGAACTGAGACAGTACTGTCTCATGGACCCCGCAGACAGACAGACAGACAATAGGTGAAATGAGTGGTGAACTGCCCCCACTTACCTCAATGGAGTATTCTTTCTGAAGTCTCATGATGACAGTTTAAATATCAATATTAACTGTTTCACTGATGATGATTATTTAAAATGGAAACACCCCCGTTATTCCTGGATTATGTAAGTAAAATCCATGACAAAACCCCATGGGTTTCACAGGATCTGCACAAAAGGCCAACTCCTCCACGTTAGTTCCCAGTCCCCCTACCAACACTGCTCCCAAAGAAACCGGAGCCTGAGCCAAGAACTCTTCCCCACTAAGAGCTTTAAAGTGTGAAATGAGAAACCATGGGAGTTAATACTGGCAAGTCCAGCAATAATTTGTGTGGATACTTTCCTGCAGTGCTCACCTGGGAATGATGTAATGTAGAGGTGTTCTCCTTCAGCTGTGGCCCCTACTCAGCCATGCCCTCCAGAACCAGGACCTGAAAAACTGTTCATATGACAGATGTCTGCAGGTTCAAGGAGGAAGATTAAGACGGTTAGGCCCTTCTCTCCCTGCTGCCTTACTGTGCAGGATTGGATGTCTTTCTTCCTCCCTGCAGCCAAAGTTTTTAGTTTTGGTGGATCTAGAGGATTTTAATGCCAACATTGGCTCTGAGGCTTGTTTTGGTTTTTTAATTGCTTGTACATGAACCTAGAGTTTATGCTGGGTCCATTTTAAGACATTGCACATAAATAAATAAATAAATAATAATAAATAATCAAAAACAAACTGATGGGATAATATGGAAAAGTTGTTATATGAAGTTTCATTGAACTGCTGGTGAACATGTCAGGTAAATTAGATAACACGTTATCTGCTACCCCATAGATCATAAACATCTACAATGAATAGTTGGAATATCAATAGAATGCTGCTCTGTGTCCTCATAGGCATGTGCAAACTCCAACCTGCTCATGTACATTGGTAGTTGCTACTTCCTAAACTGGACACCCACCAAAGCGCACACGTGCTTCTGAAGATTTGGGGTCTCACAGTTTGTAGCACAAATTGAAAAGCCTCCTTAGTGAGCGTAGCAAGTAAACATGTGCATAAGTCTAATTGAAGTAAACGTTAATCATTTTCCATTGCAACTCCCATGGAAGTCAAGTGTTTAAAGTTAAGCACATGCTGTTCTGGATAGCGATGGCCTGAAGCACATGCTTGTGTATGTTACTGGAGCACAACCCTAGCGTAGTTGCGCTTTTTAGGGAAACTTCCAAACCAAGGGCCCAATCCTGCAAACCTGCACCACAGCAGCTTTGTTCATGTGACTGATCCCATTAGAATCAATAAAACTACTCATGTGTATGAAGCTACTCAGGTACAGAAGTATTTGCAGGACTGGACTACAAATCAGCAATATTTAGTTGGATTGCAAGCTCTTTGGGGCAGGGAATGTGTTTTTGTTCAGTGTTTGCATAGTGCCTAGCTATGGTAATACAATAATAAATAATAAATAATAATAATAATACAGAAATCAAGCTAATTAAAATGAGTTTCCCCCCTTTGTTTGGCAGTTAAATTACAATACTGCCATGATCCAACACTTTAATATTACCAAGACCAAGTTGTAGATCTGGTTCAACAGGATTTAATGTAGAGTCACTGCATTTTCCAGGCAGTGTGGAAACTATATTTAATGAAAGGGAAGAATAATGGGCCCCAGGAAGGAAGCCTCCAGAGAGTCTGTACCTGAGATTTGTTCCCAGAATACCGCATGTCTTGTATTACTTGTAATAGTTTTGTTGTGCTTTGGCCTAAATTAGGATTGGAACAGCAACATGCAAAATTAAATGTTTGCTAATGCATTGTGTGGGATATAATGCAGCACTGGCTGCTGGAAAATATTTTCTTATGTAAATACTGAATAAGAAATACATATTTTAGGATTCAAGAAAAATAGGATGTCAGAGAATATTAACCTTCCTCGGAAGATGCGTGGGGTGCTCACAGTATTACCAAAGCATTATGAAACACGAACAAATGAATTTAAATTATCTTTCTTGGACCATATATTTTCCCCAATATTCATTTACCTAGTTAATAATATAGCAGTTCCAATTCATACAATCTTAGGGGGAAATTCTGTCTTCTGCTCCACAAAGCCAATCTCTAATCCACTCTCCTGATCTCTGTGACATACGCTGCACATAAACCTTAACCTCTTAAAGAGTCATGACAGAGATATGCAAGTGGGTCAACACTATACTTGGGTTCAATGGATACAGGAGATCACCAAGATAGTGATGCACCCTGTTAACCCACTGGCCAGTATGTTACAAATTGCCTTGTATGCCTGATCCACAGAGTCTGTTGCAGTCTGGGCAATACAGAGAGCATGATTTTTTAACTCCTGCTGTAGAGACAATAACTTATAGATCTGTAGGTCCCTGATTTAATATCCTGAATCAGCCATCAGCATCAGGTGGCAGCCATTACTTAGCAGGGTCTCTCTGGGATTCAAACTGCTGCAGATTTCAGTTGCTTAGGACAAGCTTCTTCTGTCCAGAGGAAGCATGTAGAGGAAGTGTATGTTGCATGTTCCTCTCTGTGCCCCACCCATGGAGTATATGACTCCATTACAACCCACCAACACAGAGCTTGGGTCTTCAGGTAAAGCTGTAGTGAGTGACCTATGCTTACATCTGGAAGTCTCCACTTCACTCCCTTCTGTGTTGGGCAATATGGTGGCTCTCATACCGTGGACACTATGCTGATGACACTCAGTGTCCCTCTTTAGTGATTCAACCTATGCCATCATCGAGATGACACAGTAGGTCGAAGAAATAAGGGAGAAGCCTCTTCCTACTGTACAATGTTAGCCGCAGTCCTGCAGTCAGATCGACGCAGGCTAACTCTCATACTCGCTAGAGTCCCACTGACCCCACAGGTGGGTTGTCTGCCCTTGAGGACTCCTTTGCAGGATTGACGACTAACATAGTTTGGTACCTGGAGTTTCAGATAGAACAGAGGGTGTGATTGTCAGCAGCATCCGGGAAGCGTCTGCTCTATTAGCATCTGGGATGTTTTTGATCTCACCAGCCCACAATCTGTGCTCACCCCTTTCTTTAGCCTGCCCTCCTGTGCACCACAAAGCTAAGAGGCAATAATGGTGTTAACAGGAGATGTTCATTTGTATTTTCCATTCTGGTCCTTATATTAATCCCCTCCAACAAAAATCTGTTAGTGTTTGTAGCCCCCTCCTGGGTCACCGCTGACCCCCAATGTCAGCAGAACCTCTCATTCCCCCTACACAATGGGGTAATCTGTCCACACACAGCCTTTTCTGGGCATGGAGTTGGTCATTGATACAGGTCACTCAGACTCTGGCACAGTAACTCCTTCTCCTCTGGGGTCTGCCCAGGCTTAGTTCATATGCATGGGTGGTCCCAGCCATGTACAGGCTCTTCGGGGGCAGCAGTTTATTGCTTGGCTTATCTGTCAGGCTCCTGGGCTGTCCCCAATAGACTCTTTGTGTGTCTCAAGCAGAGGAGGGGCAGGTAGCCTCAGTTTCGGTTCCAGTCTCTGCCTCTGTTCTGCTGTGTGTGGGAGCCTCTGGGAGCCACTTCTATTAAGCCCCTAAACTAGCCCAAGTTGCTCCATTTTCATTGTGGAGTACCACCATTACTGCCTCCCCAGCTAAAAGTATCAAGTGGCCATTCAGCTATACAAGCCACTGGGAAAATAGCCTTCACCTTCTCCAGATACCTGCCCGGCCATACCCAATAAGAAAAGGAGGCAGCATTGTTGCGTGGACTGGAGAGGGGAATAGAATTAGTGTCCTGTATCACTTCCCCCTCACTGTAAGGATCTGCATGTCCCCTACCTGCCTTCGACTTTCTGTCTAGAACACGTTTTTTTTCATTTTCAGAGTGCTTTTCAGATTCAAGTCCAAGTGGGTTTGAAAATGACACTTTACAAATCTTTTTGAATTATCTGAAAATGTGACTTGGAGGACCTTGCAATTTGGCTGTCCTTTAGCTGCACGCTCTTTCCAAATGGAATTGCCCTCTAAGTTAAAAGAACAGGAGTACTTGTGGCACCTTAGAGACTAACAAAAGTACTCCTGTTCTTTTTGCGGATACAGACTAACACGGCTGCTACTCTGAAACCTCTAAGTTAAAGCCACTGCTTCAAAACAATGCACCAAGCAATCACACCTGAAAATATATATTCCTAAGAAATAAAGTGCTTTCCGATAGATGATCATTTTGTGTATGTCACATGGGTCCATTCTGTAGCATCATTTTTTCAGCTGTCTGCCATATTCAAAACCAAGGAGCAGGATGATTTAAAGAAGAAATGGCACAATACATCTGTCACAGAAATGGTTGGCAAGGGCTCTGTCAAAGGGCTACTAATTCATTTTGCTTGTTTTAGTTGGGTGCAAGAGCTTCACTGATACAGTTTTGCCAAAAAATATTAAAGATAAATTAGGATTATTCCCCATAAAATGATTTTCCTCATTTATTTATGCCCGAGTTCAGCAAAAGCACTTATGCACATCAATGGAAAAAGTCAATGGGACTTAAGCACATGTTTAAGTACTTTGCTGAATTGGGGCCTTACAGTGGCAGAGCTGAGCATTTCAGAGAGAGCAGGAGAGAGAGAGCAAGCATATCTAGAGGAATCAGAGATAATTTTAATTTAAATAAGGAATCTGTCTTTCTACCTTTGAAGTTCAAATTTACTTGTGTACCATGAAGGTAGAGGCTACATTATTCAGTAATCTGCTGGTGCAGATTCAACTTTATTCCTACCAAATAACCAGCCAAATATCAAGTAAATCAAAAAGACAATGCACAAAAACAGGCTTAATATATTGCATTACAAAATATCCAGTCACATTGCTCCTAGTTCAGTATGTAACATCTCCACAATGGCAGCTCTAACAACTCATTTGTAGTTACTATTATTATTATAACAATTGATGGCAACCATTATAAAAATGTATATCATATACATACACAATGCCATCTACTGTTATAATGATTATCAATAACAGTAGACAAAAGTGACTAGATAGATATGTTCTCACTCAGAGAAAAACCTTCGAATGGAACTGAGTTGAGTGGATCAAAAAGAATATAAAGAAATGCTAACCAAATTCTTTGTCGCCATCTTATTTTCTATAACATGTTTGTGCTAATTTAGCACTTGTGCAGGATTAATCGGAGTGACTTTAATCAGAATCAGTCAAGGCCTCTATTGTGTGAAGCAGAATACAAACAGATATTGATATAAGATATAACTTTCAAAAGTGCCCAAGTAGGAGCCTAAGTCACATTTTCTAAAAGTAATTGAAACTCAGTGGGATTTAGGCCCCTAAATCACTTTGGAGCTTTTGAAAAATTTACCGCTAGTAGCTGCTCTGAAGTGCTTAAAATATAAGGGCCTGCTCCTGCAAACATTTACGCATATCTTTAACTTTAGGCAACATGAGTCATCTTGTTGACTTCAATGGAACAGCTCACAACGTGTAAAGTTAAGCACATGTGTAAGTATTTGCAGGATTAAGACTGTGGCCTAAAAACACAAATGACACATGAAAGGGCACCTGGCCTCCAACGGGTTACTTATGAAACTGCAGGGCAACATTGGAGAGCAGGATTCCTAGGTTCTATATTTGACTCTGGGAGTAGAGTGTGGTCTGTGGTCAATGGTTAAAGCCAGCATAGCAAAGTACATAGCTTTGGCACATTCATTCTGAAAGGTAAAAAGAACAGGAGTACTTGTGGCACCTTAGAGACTAACAAATTTATTAGAGCATAAGCTTTCGTGGGCTACAACCCACTTCTTCGGATGCATATTGAGTGAAACATATATTGAGGAGATATATATACACACATACAGAGAGCATGAATAGGTGGGAGTTGTCTTACCAACTCTGAGAGGCCAATTAAGTAAGAGAAAAAAAAAAACTTTTGAAGTGATAATCAAGATAGCCAAGTACAGACAGTTTGATAAGAAGCAAGTGTGAGAATACTTATAAGGGGAGATAGATTCAATGTTTGTAATGGCTCAGCCATTCCCAATCCCTATTTAACCCTGAGTTGATTGTGTCTAGTTTGCATATCAATTCAAGCTCAGCAGTCTCTCGTTGGAGTCTGTTTTTGAAGTTTTTCTGTTTTAAGATAGCCACCCGCAGGTCTGTCATAGAATGGCCAGACAGGTTAAAGTGTTCTCCCACTGGTTTTTGAGTATTATGATTCCTGATGTCAGATTTGTGTCCATTAATTCTTTTGCGTAGAGACTGTCCGGTTTGGCCAATGTACATGGCAGAGGGGCATTGCTGGCACATGATGGCATATATCACATTGGTAGATGTGCAGGTGAACGAGCCCCTGATGGTATGGCTGATGTGATTAGGCCCTATGATGGTGTCACTTGAATAGATATGTGGACAGAGTTGGCATCGGGCTTTGTTAAAAGGATAGGTTCCTGGGTCAGTGTTTTTGTTCAGTGATGTGTGGTTGCTGGTGAATTGATGTGCTGAGCTGGAATTGATATGCAAACTAGACACAATCAACTCAGGGTTAAATAGGGATTGGGAATGGCTGAGCCATTACAAACATTGAATCTATCTCCCCTTATAAGTATTCTCACACTTGCTTCTTATCAAACTGTCTGTACTTGGCTATCTTGATTATCACTTCAAAAGTTTTTTTTTCTCTTACTTAATTGGCCTCTCAGAGTTGGTAAGACAACTCCCACCTGTTCATGCTCTCTGTATGTGTGTATATATATCTCCTCAATATATGTTTCACTCAATATGCATCCGAAGAAGTGGGTTGTAGCCCACGAAAGCTTATGCTCTAATAAATTTGTTAGTCTCTAAGGTGCCACAAGTACTCCTGTTCTTTTTGCGGATACAGACTAACATGGCTGCTACTCTGAAACCTGTCATTCTGAAAGGTAGTATGGCTGAGTGGATGATCCTTGAGTCTGTAATATCAGAGACATGGGTGTATGAAGTAACCTCTCAGCTACAGTATTTGTAAAATGTAGGGAATGATAGCCTGCCTCTGGGGGAGCAGGAAGTATGACACCTTGGTCAGTAATAAGGATTATGAACCACATGGATGTAGTAATAGTAATCAGTACAAGAGGTGAGTCGCAAACTCATGGTTTCCAGTGCACCTTTCCCTAGGGCAAAGAGTATTCTGCAAGGAACATTTCTCTCTCATCTGAGATGCTGGCAGGCATGTGAGCTGTCTGATATTTGGCAGCTCTGAAGCCCTATATTTATCCTCTACTCAGAGAGCAACAGCACAAGCTTCCCTATACTACCTGGCTAAATGTGTCACAATCTGATTCCTAACTTAGAAAGATCTTTTTAGGAGCGAGAATGTAGTTCATTTTCTGTCCCTATTCAATCCATGGCCTCTCTGCTGCTAAAAAGGTTGCCAACTAATAACCATCTTAGTAAATAGGAACTGGGCTGAGACCATCAAGCTCATTTTAAATAGGCCACCAATCAGGTGGCAATAACTTTCAGTCAGGGCCGGTGCAAGGATGTTTCGCGCCCTAGGTGAAACTTCCACCTTGCGCCCTCCCCCCTCCCC
>NW_020664448.1:15164013-15207980 GCF_002925995.2 Terrapene triunguis
CCAGCTCACCTCTGCTCTGCCCCCTCCCCGAGCACGCCGTCGCTGCTCCACTTCTCCCGCCTCTCAGGCTTGCGGCGCCAACCAGCTGTTTGGCGCCACAAGCCTGGGAGGGAGAGAAGCAGAGCAGGGCAGCGTGCTCAGGGGAGGAGGCGGAGCAGAGGTGAGCTGGGGTGGGGAGTGGGTCCCCTGTGTGCCGCCCCCCCCTTACTTGCTGCAGGCGGCCCTCCCCGCGCCCCCCTGCCTCAGCTCACCTCCACTCCACCGCCGCCCCGGAGCACGCTTTTGTCCGCCTCCAACTACTTGGCGCCCTAGGCAGCCGCCTAGTTTGCCTAATGGTTGCACCGGCCCTGCTTTCAGTCACTATTGATCTGGGCTAGATATGAACTGGTAACTAGGTCCAGATTTCCAAGTCTCTGCACCTAAAGTTGGAACCTGATTTCTAAGAGAACTCAGCACTTATTTAGGCACATAAATGAGGACCAGATTTTCAAAGGTGTGCAACACTCAGCAACTCCCATTGTTACACTAACAGCTAGCTTTTCAGAAGAGCTCAGCACCCAACATGCACATCTCTTTTGAAAATATGGGCATTTAATTTGGTGCCAAAATGGGTGCTGAACACTTTTGAAAATCTGACCCTGAGAGGTGAAAAGCTCTCGAGCCCTGAGCCATCCACTCCGAACTTTTCAGCAGAAGAAATATGTTCTATACACACCTATTATATCTACTAGCATCAATAGCAATAGCATCTCTAGACATGGAGAGGACATCATAGTTTAAGCTAAATAAATATATTTTTTAAAAGGTAGTTATTAACAAATAATTTTATTTTTCTTGTATGATCTACCAGAAGAAGAAAAAAAGTGGGAGATGGCTGAAGAAAAACTGGAAAATTGCAAGGGGAGGTGAGCAAAAATGACTGTGTCAGGCCACGTCTACACTACAGAGTTAAGTTACATCAACAATTATAAACCACTGTAATTAGATCACTTCTGCATGTACACACAATGCTCCTTGTGTCGGCAGAATGCATCCACAGTTGGTGCTCTAGCAAATCATCACCTTCTGTCATTAGGAGTATTGCGATCCATTTCCAGAACATCATGGGAGCAGGATCACTGCCCCATGATGCAGTTTTCTCCATTCCATGGGCTTCTGACTACATTTCACGCTATCTTTCAACTGCCCCTGTAAACTTTGTGCCTGCCATCTCTGCCTGAAAGCATGGATCCTGCATTGCTCTTCAGTCTTGTGATGAGCATTATGAACACAATGCAGCTGATCCTGCAGTATTTCATGAACTGCAAATCTTAAAATGAATCCCTGGTGCCTACCCTGGTGTGTGCCATGGAAAGAAACAATTCAAGATTGATGTTGTCATTCATAGAGCAGCTGCATACAGTGGACTGCCGATATTGTGCTCAGAAAACAAGTACTGAGTGGTGGGATCGGATTGTGATTCAGGTATGCGACGACGAACAGTGGCTGCAGAACTTTTGGATGTGCAAAGCCACCTTCCTGGATCTATGTGCAGAGCTCTCCCCTGCCCTCCAGTGCAAAGACACCAAAATGAGAGCTGCCCTCATAGTGGAAAAGCGATTGGCAATTGCTGTGTGGAAGCTGGCAACTCCAGGCTGCTGTTGGTCAGTCGTGAATCAGTTTGAAGTTGGGAAATCCACTGTCGAGGTTGAAGTGATGCAAGTGTGCAGGGCCATTAATCACCTCCTGCTACAAAGGACTGTGACTCTAGGCAATGTGTGGGAACTAATGGATGGCTTTGCAGCAATGTGATTCCCTAACTGCAAGGGGGCAATAGGCAGGGCACATATCCCAATTTTGGCCCCAGACCATTTTGCAATGGTGTATGTCAACAGAAAGAACTGCTTCTCTATGGCATTGCAGGCACTGGTGGATCACCAGGGTGGTTTCACTGACATCAACACAGGGTGGTCTGGGAAGGTGCATGACGCACACATCTTCAGAAAACACTGGCCTGTATAAAAAGCTGCATGCGGGGACTTTCTTTCAGACCACAAGATTACAATGGGGGATGTGGAGATGCCCATAGTGAGCCTGGGAGACCCAGCCTACCGCTTGCTTCATAAGCCATGGAGTGTTACATAGGAAACCTTGAGCAAGGAGCGCTTCAACAACAACAGGCTCAGCAGGTGCAGAATAACAGTAGAATGTGCATTTGGCAGATTAAAGGGTCGCTTACGCTGCCTTTTTGGCAGATTAGACCTCAATGAGGAAAATATTCCCATGGTCATAGCAGCCTGCTGTGCTCTACACAACATTTGTGAAGCTAAGGGGGAACGTTTCCCCAAGGGGTGGAGTATTGAGGTTGATCACCTGGTGGCTGATTTTGCGCAGCCAGACAACAGAGCTATTAGAGGAGCTAGCTGCATGAACAGATGATTGCAGCACTTCTTGAAACATGTCCTCCTCACTCCTCCTTATCTGACAGAGGTGCTCTGCCAGTGTGTAGGAACTGGTCCTCAAGGGCACATCTGCAAAAGCAAAAGAAACAATACAGAGAGTCAGTATTGTGAGTGCATTCAGTCTTGAATCCTAAAAGTTACATACACCTCTTTCTCACTTTCACTTGGCAAGCATGCAGTACGGCAAGAGCACTAAACGTGGGGAGTTCAGCCCTGGGGGGAAGGGGCAAGATTGGACAAAGGATTTGGGTGGTTTCAGAAAGGGATCACTACAAGCGCCTAGGGACACTATTCTGAATACCTGCATAGTTCTCCACAGGCAAGGGTGAGCAAAACTGATATCTCATTAC
This sequence comes from Terrapene triunguis, assembly GCF_002925995.2. NCBI lineage: Eukaryota > Metazoa > Chordata > Testudines > Emydidae > Terrapene > Terrapene triunguis. Next base: position 15,166,805 of record NW_020664448.1, read on the forward strand.
TGCGGGTAACCAAGGATGCAAGGGTGCATCTCTTAAATGTGTGCAGCTTCAGACCAGGTCTGTATGCTGCTTTGGTTCCTGCAGAAGTAATTGCCAATTGGTGCAGCAAAGTTTCCTACAGCCGGGGAAGAAACAAAGTAGCTCTGCCAAGGAATCTTTGGCAGAGAATTGCAGAGTACCTTTAGGAAAATTTCCTAGAGATCTCTATGGAGGAATCCTGGGAGATCCCAGTGTGCATTAAACTTTTCCACAGGGCCCCCACTGCATAGCTGTGCAAGGGAATGAGAAGCAAATGCAAACAGTACCTAGTGTTAGTTTCTATCCCTTCTCCCTTTTGCACCATGTAACAAAATAAAGGAGACCTCTACCTCATGTCACTGTACAGTATCAAAGCAAAATGATTACTTACTGGAGCTTCCCTCACCTGCTCCAGGTTCACCAAGGCATTGAGACTGGTTAGACCCCTCTGGAGTCACAAACAGGTCCTGGCTCACCATGCCACCCGATGACCCTGCCACCTGTCCCACATCCTCATCATCCACCATTTCATCCTCAGGGTTGACTCTGCTGGCTGTGGCCTCCAGTTCCTCCAAAGTATCCATGGGGCTCTTGGCAGTGGGGGTGGGGTCACTGCCAAGGAGGTCATGCAGCTCTTTGTAGAAGCAGCATGTCTTTGGTGCCGCACCAGAGTGAATATTGGCCTCTCTTGCCTTCAGGTACTCCTGCCTCAGCTCCTTGATCTTATCCTGGCACTGCTGCAGGTCCCTTTCATGCCCTTTCTCCTCCACGCCATGAACAATCTGCTCCTAGGTATCAAAGTTCCTACAGCTGGATCGGAGCTGCGACTGCACAGCCTCCTCTCCCCACGGACCCAACAACTCCGGTGTAGTCCGAACAGGAGCACATTTTCTGCGGAAAGCCAGCATGGTCAGCTGGGAAGATGCAATGTGAGCTCTCCACATCGAGCAAACAGGAAGTGGAATCTCAAAAATTCCCAGAACTTTAAACGGGGAGGGACATATGCCTGTACCTGGATGCAGGGCAGTGGAGTTGAAACTGCTGACCAGAGTGGTCATGATGAGCATTGTGGGACACCTCCTGGAGGCCACTTAAGGCAACATAAGCAAGTGCAGGGTTGACACTGACACTGCATCGCTCTAATGTAGTCACAAAAAGCTCTATGCTGTTCATCTAGGTGGTTTTAGTATATTGGCATAGTAGGAAAGTTAAATGGGGTGGGTGGAAGAGGAGCATTGTTGTGTGTACACCTCTACTGTTTTGTCAATGAAAGGTGACTTTTGTTGACCAAGCTGTAGTGTACACACTGCCTCAGTAACTGAGAAGACCCTTCATTTCAGGCTCATCATTCTTCACAGCCCTCCACCCCCTTGCTTTAGTTTCTTTTTGGTTTGAATGTTGCAGGTGGTATAAAAAACATAGAAAATGCTGTGCACGGCTAAAATAAGAACTCAACTGGACCCTGAAGATTATCATTTGTATTATGCTAGTGTCTAAAGCAGGGATTGGCAACCTTTGGTCTGCGGCCCACCAGGGTAAGCTCCCTGGCGGGCCGGGCCGGTTTGTTTATCTGCCGCGTCCGCAGGTTTGGCGGATCGCGGCTCCTACTGGCTGCGGTTCGCCGTCCCAGGCCAATGGGGACGGTGAACCATTGGCCTGGAACGGCGAACTGTGGCCAGTGGGAGCTGCGATTGGCCAAACCTGTCGACGCAGCAGGTAAACAAACCGGCCCGGCCCGCCAGGGGGCTTACACTGGCGTGCCGCGTGCCGAAGGTTGCCAGTCCCTGGCCTAGAGCTACAACTGAGATTGGGACCCCATTGCATTGGGTACTGTACGAACACCTAGTAAGAGAGAATACCTGCCCTGAAAAAGTCTGAATACATCTAAATTGATAAGACAGATAAATGGAAGTATAATTATTACAGAAGGGGAACTGAGGCACAGCAAGCCTAAATAATTTGTCCAAGATTACATAGGCAATTTGTAGCAAAGGTAAAAACTGAACCCAGGTTGTCTAAATCCCAGACTACTACCTTAAACACTAGACTTCCACCTACTCCCATGGCTATAGAGAATAGGGAGGAAAACCCATAAAGGATGTTTCTTCCTAGACCAGTAGGACAGCATCATAACAATGTAGAGAAAATTGTAGATTTTTTTTAAACACACAAAGGAGAAACTGAATAGCTTCCATTGGGAAACTAGTTTTTTTTAAACTCCTGCAGCTATGTGGGGGAAGAGAAGACATTTCAGTGAAAGTAAAAGTGATTTCTGATTTAATCGTTTAGGAAATTATAGATGCTAATAAATGACAGGCTGGGAAAAAGACAAAGGAGGATGGCTTATCTATAAAACATTAAAGACCTGTTTCTATAACACCAACAGAATCCCTTTTAGATTCTTTAGCATAAGGTTCCCAGAACTGAAGTTGTGATAGTGATGGATTTATCATGGTATTGACATACTGATCTACAATGAAGAAAAAACAGTTTGACATCCTGCCAAGTAACATATTCCAAATGGATCAAAATAACACATTGTCATAAATATAAAGGGAAAGGTAACCACCTTTCTGTATACAGTACTATAAAATCCGTCCTGGCCAGAGGCACAAAATCCTTTTACCTGTAAAGGGTTAAGAAGCTCAGGTAACCTAGCTGGCACCTGACCAAAAGGACCAATAAGGGGACAAGATACTTTCAAATCTGGGGAGGGGGAAAAGGCTTTGTTTTGTCTGTTCTTTGTCTGTCTGTTCTGTGTGCTTGCCAGAGACAGATCAAGAAGGCAAGCAATCCAACTCAGTTAGAATTAGTAAGTAATAATAAGGGAATGCGTTTGCTTACTTTTATTTTGGCTTGTGATTTTCCTTGTCTAGAGGGAGGTTTATCCCTGGATTTGTAACTTTAAGGTTTTGCCTACAGGGGAGATCCTCTATGTTCTTGAGTCTTTTGTTATTCTGTAAAGTACTTACCATCCCAATTTTACAGAGGTAATTCTTTTACCTTTTCTTTAATTAAAATTCTTCTTTTAAGAATCTGATTGTTTTTTCATCATTTTAGGATCCAAGGGTTTGGGTCTGTGTTCACCTGTACCAATTTGTGAGGATATTATTCTCAAGCCTCCCCAGGAAAGGGGGGTGTAGGGGCTTGAGGGATTATTCTCAAGCCTGCCCAGGAAAAGGGGTGTAGGGGTTTGGGGGGATATTTGGGGAAGGTAGGGCTCCAAGTGGCCCTCCATAAATGTTTGTTTAAATCACTTGGTGGTGGCAGCGTTACTTAATCCAAGGAATAAGGGAGTTTTTAACCTAAGCTGGTAGAAATAAGCTTAGGGGGTCTTCATGCGAGTCCCCACGTCTGTACCCTAAAGTTCAGAGTGGGGAGGGAACCCTGACACACATATCATCCTGAAAAAGTTATGAAATAAAGTTCTGTTTACTTTATTATAATACATAAAATCAAATCCAAGATAAGAAGCATAGGAACAACCCTCTCTCAATTGTATTCAGTGAAACATGCCAATTTGTGTTCCCAATTTGATTTATTTGAAAGTGTAATTGAACTATTAGGAGACATCCTCAAATAAAAAAAAATGGAATTACTCTCTCTCTTTATGCACCCTGTATTGTTCAAAATCAGTAGGGAAGACTGGGAAGTAATTAGCATTTTTGGTACTGTAAATACTCTGGGAGAAAAATACATTTGACAGATCACATGTGTGTCTCCTGTATCAAATTTAGGCAGTTTGCCTTTTCAAACAGTTTTCACATTACATGCTTAAGGGTCCATGGAAGCCAATGCAAAGATTCCCATTGACTTCAGGATATTGAATCAGGCCTTTGGCTACTCAGGAATGTACTGTAAACCTACCCTGTGCTGGCATTAAATAATAATTATGAACCAGATTCTGGCTTTATGAGCACATGCAGGAAATGCAAGGCACTTTCCTTCTTGTACCTCTCTGCATAAACTCACTGAGGCACACAGTCCCCATCCCTGGCTAGTGCCCCATGACCACTAGTTCCCTAAAAGTTTTGGGAAGGAGATAGGGTCATTGCCCTGTCCCCTGCACCATTCAAATCAAATCAGCAAGCAGAACTGGCAGAGCAGACAGAATCTCCATACTCTTCCAAAACATGGCTTTGGTTTGCACCCTCTAGGAAACCCCATGAGGAACTGTGGCTGATGTAAGGTAGGAGCAGATACATACCTGCATGTTTCACCAAACAATAATTTGATAACAATAATTGAATCTACACCCTCTAGTCTAGAGTATGGCTCGGCAAGCTGCACATCTACCACTAGCCCACCAGGCTGTCCTGCAAGCATGCAGCATAAACAAGGATAATTGAAATAAGAGGTGAAATCCCCAATTACCTTGAGTGCAGATGTTTCCCTGATGGTTTCTGCTGGATACATCATGGTTTCCTGTGGCTGTTAATTGGCTTCTTTGCAGGGAGGTGGGTGCCTGGAAATGGCACAGTGCTTGCCACCTGATTGTCAGCACACAGTCACTATCAGGACTTACAGGCATATTATTGACCAAATAGTACAAGTAATTTAAGTGGTAGGCTTCTGTTGGGACGGTGCCAAATTATTATTGATTACTATGATTGATATGAATGAGCGTGGTGAGCAGGAGTTTGGTATGGCCTGGTATGGCTGAATTTGCTAGAGGATTCTGGGAGCAGGGGTCAGTAGCGTAGCTGGGGGGGTGCAGGGGAAGCAGTCGCTTCCCCTTAGCACATTTTCCAAAAGCGGAGCCTTAGTTAGGAGTTACCATGGCACCAGCGGGCGGGGCCCATGCTCCGCTCTGAAGCTTGGCCTGCCGGGCCGGCGCTGGGCTCCTGCAGGCAAGGGGGGGCGGCACGGCCAGAGGAGCCATGGGGGAGGCAGCATGGCTGGAGGAGCCATAGGGGGGGCCGCGGGGGCGGCATGGCGTGGCTGGAGGAGCCATGGGGGGGGGCGGCGTGGCCAGAGGAGCGGGGGGGGCGCAGCATGGCAGCCCGCAGTGCGGCCGCAGGAGCTATGGGGGGTGCCGCGGGGGCGGCATGGCACGGCCGGAGGAGGAGCCAAGGGGGCATGGCCAGAGGAGGAGCCAAGGGGGGGTGCCTTTTTAATGTTTGCTCCCCCTGCTCTTAGAACCTGGCTACGCCACCGGCAGGGGTCTCTTGGCATCAGACAGTTGGTATGGAAATTTACTGAGAGTGTCAGAGGCTCTATCTGCGTGTGTGTTTCAACATAGAACTTTGAAATATATCAGACGATGGCCAGCTCACCAAGTAAAGAAAATGCAAAACCATGGGATCAGTGAGCTCGGCACAGGCTGACCTGTGTCAAAATGACCCTTTTGAACACCACCACACTAAGAGGGAGATGTATTATAGAACCTTTTACTGCTTGTGTGGTTCTCTCTCAAGTAAACTGCTGTGCATTGAGCAAATTAAATCCGAATTTTCACTGTAACAATCTGCCTAGCTGTGGGCCATTAAAGATCCGTTTCAACAGATTCCACTATGAAAGCCTAGCCCCCCCTACCCCCCCCGCTAATGTGAATGGAGGTCTGAGCTTCCAGAATGCAGTGTGTCTGCCCACAAATGACACTGACATGTAAAGTCACTGATGCAATAGCTTTCTAGCAGTTCCTATGAATAATTATCCTGCCACTCAACATTTAGACAATTTGGGCCTGGTGTGATGCTGTCAGAGCAGGTGGCAGCTCATGCCAAGGCATAGCAGGAAACCAGTCTGGCTCATCTGTGCGTTAGTGCTTTCTTAAAATAGATGAAAAGTTTATAAGAAGGTGTTTCATGTTTGGACTCTATGAAATGCTTGTGAGTTGCTGCATGCATTAATCTCACATATCTGCATCCCATGTTATAAGGGAATATTTAAATGTTTGCTATGAAATGGGGGAAAAAACCTGTCAGGAGAGAAGCATTACCAAGTGTGAAATACTAGTTTACCACAAGAGGTGTCATCTCCTACCCAACAAAAGAAGGCCTATAGGCACCAGACAAACCATTGTGGAACATCAGTGGACAAAAGACTTTATTGATTGTTCCCCCACACCAATTAAGAGGGAACACGAATGGGGCAAGGGTCTATCAGTTTGAACTCTGAGGGAAGGGAATAAAAATCCCAGACCAGAAGGAACTGTATCACTGTGCTGCTTGGAATTTGGAGAGGGCAATATTTCTAAGCACAAGCAAGAGATCCCCAAGCTGCTTAGCTTAGCCCTAAAGGACATAGAGAGCTTGCACATTTCAGCAGCTTCTACTACTTTTAGAAATGTAAAATTGTAACTCATTCGTATGTGTATGTTTACCTGCTTTAACATTGTAAATAATTCTTTTTCTTAGTTAATAAATCTTTAGTTGTGTATTATAGGACTGGCTATAAGAGTTGTCTCTGGTAAGAGAGAGGTACAATTGACCTGGGGTAATTAACTGGCCTTTTAGGACTGGGAATAACATGAATATTGTGGTGAATATTTTGGTGTAAGGGACCACCTATCACAAAGGCAGGCTTGCCTGAGTGACAAGGTAGACCAGAGTGCCCTAGGGGACCGTCAGACTCCATGTTAATACTCTGGCACTACAACAGCCTTAACACTTAATACTTTGTTGGTGAAATCTAAGTATCAACCAGTTTGGTGTTTGTGTCCTTTTTTGTAACACTCTGCCCTGAGGTTGGCACCTCTGTGCCGTGAGCCACTCCAGACAGCTTGACACCTGGTTCACTTCTCATTTCCACTTGTATAAATGTGGTGTAACTCAGTAAAAGCCATGGGATTTGCACCAGTGTGAGAAGTGAGTCAGTTCTCCCGTGTCACAGATTGTCATTACATTTTCTTTTGGGCTAAGACAGGGTATGGATGTTTGTGAGAAGTGCCTACTGAGGAAATCAGCCATATACATCTGCATTATTGTACACATACTACTCATTAAAGAAACAGCTTACCTGATGATAGTTCCATGCCTTCCAGTTATCCTGGCTCATCTCCCACGGGTTAAAGGTTACATCAATACGTAGCTAACGTTGTCTTGTCACTTTCAGCAATAATTTTATTAATGCTGCCTGGATGTCTTTTCATCTCTGCTGCATATCATTCATGTTGTGGCATGAGAAAATAAGCCCTGGAGTTCATTTGTACAAGCCTCTATATACCCTTTTTCACTGCTCCAGGTTGGGAACCTTCATTGATACAGGATGCCCAGTTAGCACTAACTCCATTCAGATTAAGGCCACACCCTTCACTGTGAGAACCCAACTGCAGTGGCTATGGTCCTGGCCACCGGTCTGGGGGGCTCTGCATTTTAATTTAATTTTAAATGAAGCTTCTTAAACATTTTAAAAACCTTATTTACTTTATGTACAACAATAGTTTAGTTATATATTATTGACTTATAGAAAGAGACCTTCTAAAAACGTTAAAATGTATTACTGGCACGCAAAACCTTAAATTACAGTGTATAAATGAAGACTCGGCACACCACTTCTGAAAGGTTGCCGACCCCTGGTTAGCCAAAGGCCTTAGCTTAAGAACAGGGCCTCAGACTGTCACAGTGAGAGAAAGCTCTTACACAGGCAGACAGTGATTTTGATTCTTTCTTTCTTTTATACCTCTATAACTAGCTAAGTGATAAACATATACCTAAATTCTTAAAGTATAGGCCTCTACAGACAGGTCTGAATATCTATATCCTAACAGAGGCCTTCACCAAAGGGAAGAAGAGTAAGGCAAAGAAGATTTATTCCGGTAGAAGGCCTTACTCAGAGCCTGATTCTGCTACTCTTCCTCTAGTTAATTAGCATTTAGAATACCTGTGCTAATGATTCCTTTGGTTTCAAAGTGCCCTATGGCCAGAAGAGTAAAGATTCATGAAACATATTCCTGTTTGAAAGTTGCATAATTCAGCAAGTAAGGGAATGTGGTTCTATTGGGACTAATCACAAAGTACTACTCATGGTGAGTAAAGATGGAAGAATCAGGCCCTGAGACATTGGTAATATTTTCCTTCTTTTCATATGAAATGATTATTCTTTGGTTTCCTTTGCAGCTTACACACCAACTCAGCATCCACTATTTCATTCAGTTCTCAGATTCTTTTGGTTTTCATAAACTTTCCTCTACCTCACCCCCACTGATTTTTAATTATCATGCCATAACAAATTTTAAATAATAGCATCAGGTGACAGGTTTTTAAGTCAAACGCTTTCTGCTCTCTTATCACAGATGGGACATAATTGCTGCAGTTAACTGGATTACAATAGCCATTATGTCATCACAGAGACACTTCCTCTGCTGTGTGTATCAATTATCTCCTTAGTCTGACAAAACTGATTAATAAATTTCCACAGTGGAAAATAAAAGAAAAACAAACCAAACCAAACGATGAATTATCTTTTTTGGAACTATCAAATTATGCTGTTTGATGTATTCATTTTAAATTCCAATTGTTCCATGTATTTAATAGTAAAATATATTGAGTGAAAGTGGGGACTCAATGGATGGTATCTGACCACAGTGCATTGTTGACCATGACAATTTTTGGGTAATGAATTGGACAGTACAAAGCCACTGCTGAACTTGAAAATGGTTGAATATCTTTCTCTCCTGCTCTTTGCCTATCTTGTCTATTTACACAGTAAAATCTTTTGGGCAGGGACTGGCTCTTACTCTGTATTTGTACAGTGCATGGCACAATAGGGCCCTGATCTTGTTTGCCATGGTAATAAGCAGGCCAAGGTCTCTGTATGTCAAACCCCTTTTAACACTGCTTAATGTTGGACAATGACAGAGTCATGTTAACCTCTGTCTCTTTGGGCCCTTTATTTCACCTAAATTAATAGATTAGCACCAGTCATAACAATCAGCACCACATGGGTTGTTTCTGCTTCTGGGCTTCCATTCAGCCCACAGCTGCAGCTTCTCTGTTGCTTGGGTGGAGGATTCCTCCCCATTTGGCCCTTGGTCTAGCTACTCAGGCTGAGGATTTGCCCCATACCAAACAAAAACAGCCACAACAGAAGTCAGACAGCAGTTATTAAAGCATCCCGTTTGCTGAGGTTTCTTCTCCTCTACTCATTTGCAACACACTTTCTCCACAGATGCTGTATACTGATCCACAGGGAAGCACCGCTCATCGTCCCCATTCCCCCACTGTTTCATTTATAGATCAGCACAGAATACTGTGATTACTGCAGAGGAGCTCTTAAGTCTCTCTCTTGTTCCGAGATAAATGCTTGTGGAGCTGTGTGGTTTGCATCGTTATATGAAAGCACCAAGCAAAATACAAATACCCCCATCAAATATAGTGCCATATTAATGTGTTACATGATAGGAACATTCAACAAAAAGTGAAGCTGAAACGTGAAAGACAAACCATAGCAATTTAAAGGAGTCCGGTGGCACCTTAAAGACTAACCGATTTATTTGGGCATAAGCTTTTGTGGGTAAAAAAACCCACTTCTTCAGATGCATGGAGTGAAAGTTACAGATGCAGGCATTATTATACTGACACATAAAAAGAGGGGAGTACCTCACAAGTGGGGAACCAGCATTGACAGGGCCAATTCAATCAGGGTGGATGTAGTTCACTCCCAATAATTGATGAGGAGGTTCCCCTATGCTCCCCCTGCCCTCTTCATCACTCTTTACCTTGCATGTCTATGCCTAATAGTCCACATCAGAGCTGTGCAGGATTGGGTCCAAAGCAAGACACAATGGGCCAGATCCTCAATTAGTGTAAATCAGTATAGCACCCCAGAAGTCAATGGAGCGCCACTGATTTACACTAGCTGAGAATCTGATCCAATATTTAAAAAAAGAAAAGAAAGAAGAATGATGTACCATGTGGTGCTGCTACGCTGCATCCCCATATGCATTCCTCATGGAAAGTGTAAGCCATTAACTATGGATAATTCAGATCTCCTCGGGGACATTTAACTAATCCGTTAGTGCACAGAATTGTTGGTTAAAATTCTCCTCTCCAATCTTGACTCACAGGCTGTGCACACAGGGAGAGAAGAATATTGAGTCAAGGGCCACTGTGGAGATTTGAGACCTAAATTAAGTGATGTGTTGTGTTCCCAATGCTTCACTTGCTTGTACCTTCTCACCTGAATAGCAAACTGGGTTAGATTCCTGAAATGGCTTTCTGAACACACATTGTAGTCTCAGGAGAAGCTTGGGCCTGCTTTGCAAGGGGATAATAGCACTTCCCTACCTCACAGGGGTGTTTAAGTATAAATACAGTAAAGATTGTGAGGCAAGTCTGCAAGATAAAGGCTTGTTTTGTCTACATTGTGTATTTGCTCTGGTGCCAGCTGTCAGTATTCCTCCCCCCCTCCACACACACACACACACACCCCAGACGTAGCTGTGCCAGCGTAAACTCCAAGTGCAGACAAGGAAAGATGTGATTTGCACTCCTGGGAAAGCTCCACCACTGCTGCACTTGTCTACACTCTGGGTTTGTACCAATGTAGTGGTAGCAGCTGCCTTAATCAGGGCAAATCCCCAATGTAGACAAGGCTTAATGAAGTCTAGGGATTGTGTAAGTTACTCACACACTAACTCCTCTCTGAATTTAGCCCTGTCTCATCTTCTCCATCTTATATTGAGCTCTAAACACAATAGTGGTACCTCAATAACACCACAAGATGTTTGGAGAGATAGGAACAACATGCCTGGACAACAGAGCCTGGCATAGCACAGACAGGTGCTGTATATTTTTACCCTCTGTCATAGTGTACACCCACCACAATGGCGCCACCTCCTGGCCAATCCGTGCATTAGCTCCTTCCAGGTGCTGCACCTTTGGCGGTCTTGCCAGCCATCTTTTTCTCTCATCCTGCAGCCCCTCTTGCTCCAGGAGCTGCTATTGCCTCTTTGTGACTCAGCCCTCCAGACTGGTCACTAAGTGGTTTCCCCTCCAGGGTAGTCTTTCAAAGTCTCTTTCCACCCACACCATCAGGCAACCCTCACCCCTGCTGCCCTGACTCAGGCACTCCTGCCGTGACCCAGGCCATAGGCACCGACTCCGTGGGTGCTCCAGGCCTGGAGTACCCACAGGGAAAAATTGGTGGATGCTCTGCACCCACCGGCAGCTGCCCGCCCCCACCCCGTCAGCTCACCTCCGCCTCCGCTTCCTCCCCTGAGCGCGCCGCGTGCCTGCTTTTTCTCCCTAGCTCCCAGCGCTTATGCCGCGAAACAGCTGTTTCGCGTGGCTGGGAGGGAGGGGGGATGAGGGGGAACGCAGCGCGCTTGGGGAAGAGGCGGGGCCGGGGCCAGGATATCGGACAGGGTTCCAATAGGGGCAGAGAGGGGGCGGAGTTGGGGTGGGGACTTTGGGGAAGGGGTTGGAATGAGGGCGGGGCAGGGGCGAGGGGCGCAAGCACCCACCGGCGCCGGGGAAAGTTGGCATCTATGACCCAGGCAGTCTTCCAGTTCACTGCCCCACCGGTGACACATCTCTTCTCCCCGCAGCAAGCAGGGGAACCCAGGCACAGCTTCTACTCTGGGCTCCAGCACAGGGGCTCTCACTTCAGCAGCAAAGATCTGCCCTATCCCATACTTTGCTGCTTTCCCCCAGAGCCTTTCCTGCCTTCCTGGCTCCCCTCTGGGTTTGCCAACCCAAACTCCCTCCTCTTAAGGAGAAGCTGCAGGCTACCTGCCTCTGTAGCCTTCAAATGCTTCTCCCTAGAGAGGGACCACAACCCCATTCAATGTCTAGCTCCCGGGCTTTATACAAACCACACCTGTTCCTGTCCAGCTGAGCTTCATTTAATCAATCCCTTCGCCCTGGCTCCTCCTCAGGTGCAGCCTGTGCAGTTAATTGGCCTACCTGACCACTTAACCCCTTCCAATCTTGTGGAGGTGGGTACCCTATTGCACCTGACAGCCCTGTCAATGCACCTGGGTATTGCAGCTGTCCTAGTCACAGCCCTGTCCTGAGCAGAGGTAACCCAAACTACACAATGGATTTGTGATGTAGCTGAACTTGTTTCTCTCCTCTCTGTGTAATTTCAACATCCCCCTCTCCGAAGGGCAGGGTAGGGTGGAGGCACAGTAGGGAGCACTGTGCATGCTGCTGCTAGAGGGGAGGGCCAGCAGTGGCACAGAATCAAGGAGGACATCTTTTGCAGGGAGACTCCACTGCTGGGTCTTGATTTCTCTGTGGAGCTTGAGGCTCTGCAGGATTTGAAAGCCACACCCTCCTCCTGGACCCCTCTCCATGAGGCTGCAGTGCCTCCTCCTTTAGGGGAAAATCCAGCAGCAATCCCCTGGGCTTTGGAAGTTTCCCCCCTCCTGTTGGGTGGAGCTACTTTAGCCCCAAATTGCTAGCTGTTAAAAGAAAATTCAAACAAACAAACAAACAACCCATCAAGCCATTATTTGTTTTATGTAAAAAAAAAAAAAAAGCAAGGAAGTGGAATTTATTACAATGTGAGATCGGGGTGAAATTTACTGAGAAAGGAGAAAAATCATTAAAACTTTATCAGATCAGATAAGAGGATGCAGGATACACAGAGAAAGGGAATAAAGTTACAAGGCAAACCATCTGAACTGCCGAGATAGGACGTCTCCATCAGAAAATGTAGCAGGGTGATTCAGAGACCCAGTGTAACTGCTGAAATCGACTTTGTAGAGAAGACAAGAAACTCATCATTGCACAGACCTGCAGCAGCTGTAAATGAAAACTGCTGTACAGAGCAGCATTGAAGAAGAGCTCATGCACATGGTACTGTACAACAATAGCTTTCGCAGCCACTGCTAGTGCCATCAAGCAGCACCGCAACCGTTCTCTTCTAGGGTGAAAAATCAGAGAAAAGCTTCCTTTGCAGATACGCTAGATCTGGAGATTCAGCAGCTTAGCCCACACACAGAGGCGGCTCCAGGCACCAGCGCAGCCTGGGGTGGCAAGTCACGGGGGGGCGGCCTGCCGGTCGCTGTGAGGGCGGCAGGCAGGCGGCTTTTGGCGGTGCGCCTGCAGGAGGTCTGCCGGTCCCGCGGCTTTGGTGGCAATTCAGCGGCAGGAACGCCGATAGCACGGCACCGGCAGAACTCCCGCAGGTATGCCACCGAATCTGCATGACCAGCGGACCGCCAGCAGGCGCGCCGCCGAAAGCCGCTGCCTGCCGTGCTTGGGGCGGCAAAAAACATAGAGCCGCCCCTGCCCACACAGCTGGCTTGTGAGAGTGGGGTAAAACAATTCTGGGGTTTAAGGAAAAAATCACCACCCAGGCTACCTCCAAAAGGTGTTAGTTGAGAAGGTAGTTTGTCAGGATTTGTGCAAAGGCAGTTGTCAAGGCTGATTCCCCACTATGGCACTTCAAGTGCAGACAGTGGGGGCCCACAAGGATTCTAAAAATTAATACTTGCCACTCCAGGCTTGTATTAAACTCCCAAGGTTACAGCTTTTCTCTGACCTTGGATGGGTAGATGCTGCCACCACCCAAGTGCAGAACCCCTTTGAGAGCCCAGGAAGGCGCACTTGGGAATTCCTTCCTGTGGGGTACCCTCAAGTCCTTTCACCCACACCCCTACAAGGAAGAGCTGAGAAAGGAAAAAAAGGAAATGAGCTGTTGCCACCAGCTAATTAAACAACACATGCACAAACCTCTTAAGACACAAAAATCCAATCCTGTTCTTAAAAAAGGTAAATTTTATTAAAAACAAAAAGAAAGAAAATACATCTGGAACTTAGGCTAAGATATTGCTAGATTTAAAAAAGCAAATATAATAATTAAGGATCAAAAATGCTTTTCTTGAGGTCCAGCTTAATGGTTACCAGCAAAACAAAAGCATTTGGGGGTTAGCACAGAGGAGTCCACAAGCCTTACAGAAGTAAAAGAAATAACCTATTAGTGTCTTTCTAGACATTTCCTGCTCTACTTACATATCTGGGGTTTCAAATTGAGTAGTTCTAGGTATGATCTGATGGTTTTCATACCTGGTTCACAGCTTTTTACAGCATAGCTCCAGCCCTGTCTCTGCTCTATTCCATCTCTCCGGAGAGCAACAACAGACACTCAAAGGGAAAGTTTCCCCCAATTTTATAAGTTCTAGCCCTCCCATTGGCTCTTTTGGGCAGGTGCCCACTCCCTTCCTTTTACCTATGGGATATTTTAACCCTTTACAGGAAAAGCAAGTAGAGAACAGCTACTAACAGAGATTTTATAGCTAACTGGCTGGCTGGGTGTCCATAAAAGAGAGCTTACTCCCCCCCCCCCACGTTTCATTTATCACAGCAGTAGCTTTAGATAATTAAAGGACAGTAGAGAAGGTGGACTTGTAGGTTTTAGATGATCATGAAAGATCCTTAAGATAATGCTTGAGGAATTACAGATCTATGCCATGCAAAGGGAACTCTTGTCATGGGTTAGGACAGGGATCGCGCCGCTTCCCGCAGCCCCCATTGGCCTGGAGCGGTGAACCGCAACCAGTTGGAGCCGCGATCGGCCGAATCTGCGGACATGTGCCAAACGTTGCCGATCCCTGGGTTAGGATTAACCTAATACTTGATGTACCAACAGCAGAGGCAAGGATATTGCAGAATTAGAAGGTGTTCAGAGAAGGGAGACGAGCATGGAAAAACTCTCCTATAAAGACAGATTGAAAAGGCTGATTATTTAGTTTAGAAATAAGATGTTCCAAAGGAGACTAGACCTGGGTGAATAACTGATTTTTCAATTTACTGGCTAGTTCAGAAAAAAAAATCTGTTTGGGACAACCAAACATGAAAATTCAAAAAATAAAATAAAATAAAATAAAATAAAAAAATCCACAAATTGTAAAAGTTGACAAAAATTTCATTTGGGTCAGCAGAATTTGAGCCTCCCGATGAATGCCCTAATCACTGGGCTATACAATCATTCTAGTTTGTGCTGGAATAATGACCATTTAAGCATTTCAGACAAAATGGAACAGATTCAACAGAGGCGCATGCACACACACACGACTCCTGTAATCCACTGGACATCCAGTAGAATGGGAAATTTGAACCTGGGTCTCCTACATCCCTGTTGAGGGTTCTAATTACTGGGGTTTGGGGGCTTGGGCTCCTGCATCGTTTCTTGTGAGACAGGACTGCCCTGGCTTAGGCACTCTAGGAGCAGGGTGAATAAAAATTGATAATAAAAATTGATTTTTTAAATGTACATTAGATTTTTTTGGTTTTGTCATTTGAATTATGTTTTTCTTTTGAAAAATAAACCTGTTTAAAATGAAATCTGAATTTAATACAATATATGTGAAGGCCTAAATTTATTATAATCTCTTAAAATAAAACATTCTGAATCCATGAGCTGCTCTCATAAACTTTAAGTTAAAGGCTGCTTTTCTATATAAAAACAGAATCAGGGGGAAAGATTTATCTTTCGTGGTCAGGGTTTATAAATATGGCACAATAGATTATGTACCGTATTAATGGCATGTTTTGGTTAATAAAAATAAATTGTATATGCTGTTTTGTGTGTTAATTAAATTCCAATTACCATCCTAATGCAGCTTCATGCAAATCACGAGCAAAAATTAATTAGCTAGTAAATAAGCAATATATCAGTCACCATTTTCTAACATACTAAAAATGAAAAATTAATAAGAATCTGAAAATAATAAGCTATGTAACTGCTTTGATTAAATGTACATAGTTATAGTGTACCCACCTAGGCAGCAAAAAAGATAAACCAGATCTACTGTAAAGGGTCTATTTAGTTGTAAATCGACAGTTTAATGGTTATATTAAACAATGAGAATGCATCTTTCTTTAGAAAACAACTGAAGTACAAATGGGAAAGTTGTTTAAAATTGATTATTTAAATAGAGGCTTTCCACTTGGTGATTTACATCGCTGATTTAAATTGCTTTGGTTTACATCAGTCCAGCCTGTCTAGGAGAGGGTTCATGGCTGTGAATCCTAAATTGAGACAGGTGCCTCACTCTGGTCTGGATTTAGGCTCTTTACTCCCTCTGAAGCTCAGGCAGGGGCTGCAGAAGCTTCCTAAGAGTGGGGGGGCCACCGGCACCCACCCTGTGGCCCCACCCTGCACACCACCCCTTCTCCTGGAGCCCCCGCCCTTGCACCACCCCTTCTCTGAGACCCTGCCCCCACACTACCCCTTCTCCCTGAGGCCCCGTTCCCACATCACTTCTTTCAAGACCCAGCCCTCTTCCCCCCACCCCATCTCTCATCCTTACAGCTGGTAAAACGTGGGAGGGCCCTAGCCCCCCTGTTCCAGCGCCCCTGAGCTCAGGCCCCATACCTCTCCATTCTCCTTAGCATCTCCCCACTTCCTGCTCAACATGCTGGCTTTTGTGAATCCCATTCATAGGCCTTTAACTCTGCCTATGCATTGCATATGGAGCCTAGGCCCCTAACTCAGGGTTTAGGATTCCACTGAGTAGCAGGGTGCCTAAACATTAGGCATGGTAATGCTGAGCCTAAGTCCCCTTTGAGGATCTAGCCTTTAGTGTGTCACCTGAATCTGACAGGAAGGACTTTAGAGAAACAAGGCAGGTGAGGCAATATCTTTTATTGGACCCACTTCTGTGTGCATCCTGGGAAGCATGTAAAAGAACCTTGGTTTTTGACATCTTACCCAAATGGCAGCATCACTAAGTGCATCCATTTCCTTCGAGTTCCTTATTGCAGTGCCAGCACAGGTGATGAGACCAAGTCCTGGTTCAAGCCCTCAAAGACCTTTAGGCCCAGACATAAGAATGCTACCAACTAACCTGTGACTGACCAACTAGATACATTTGGGATTATTGACCACAAAGAGTAGATATAAAATTTCTAAATATAAAATACCACAAGGCTTTTGCTTTGCCCTGTATTTGTCCTCAAACTGGAGGTGCTTTCAAGAGATATTTGAATTCTGACAATAGCTGGCCATTTAAGCACACAGAGGTGGGATTTTAGCATCTAAATTATGTACTAGGGCTATGCAAATGTTGTGCAGTTTAGAGTGTTCAGGCTACAGATTAGACCCCATAAACTCCATTGGCAGGTTTACTTGGAAATGTGGATTCCAGGCTAGCCTAAATCCCCAAGAAATCTCCTTAAATGTAGTCAAGAGAGAAAGAGAGTTTGCATTTGGCGTTTTGTTCCCTAGCTAAAGCTCTTTAACGGTGACTCAGTCAAACTGCTTTAACTGGCAGCATATTCTAGCAGATTAAGCATGACACTGGCAACCAAGAGAGTTCTCCTGAATTCAAATCCTAGCTTTGTCACTGACTTTTTGTGTGATCTTAACCACCAGCTGGTGACTTGACCTCTGCATTCAGTTTTCCTAGCAACAAAACAGAGATAACACCTGCTTCCTAGTTGGATTCTGAAGGTGATTTAGTTAAATGTTTGCAAAGTTCTGGGAAACCAAGCAGATATTGAAGCACAAGCAGGCCTGATCAAAAACAAGGCAAAGGAGAGCCAGGTCCAATTAGCAATTTTAGTTGAGCCAGTGAATCCCCTACTTTGCTTTAATTGTTCATGAGTATTAGGGCTGTCGATTAATCTGTTAGTCTATAAAGTGCCACAGGACTCTTTGTTGATTAATCGCAGTTAACTCACGCGATTAACTCAAAAGAATTAATCGCAATCACAGTTTTAATTGCACTGTTAAATAATAGAATATCAATTGAAATTTATTAAATATTTTGGGTGTTTTTCTACATTTTCATATATATTGCATTCTGTGTTGTAATTGAAGTCAAAGTGTATATTATTTTTGCTTTAAAATATTTGCACTGTAAAAATGATAAACAAAAGAAATAGTATTTTTCAATTCACCTCATTGTACTGTAGTGCAATCTCTTTGTCATGAAAGTGCAACTTACAAATGTAGATTTTTTTTTGCTACATGACTGCACTCAAAAACAAAATAATGTAAAACTTCAGAGCCTACATGTCCACTCAGTCCTACTTCTTGTTCAGCCAATCGCTAAGACAAACAACTTTGTTTACATTTAAGGGAGATAATGCTGCCCTCTTCTTATTTACAATGTCACCAGAAAGTGCAAACAGGCATCTGCATGGCACTTTTGTAGCCAGCATTGCAAGGTATTTACGTGCCAGATATGCTAAACATTCGTATGCCCCTTCATGCTTCGGCCACCATTCCAGAGGACATGCTTCCATGCTGATGACGCTCATTAAAAAAAAGCGTGAATTCAATTTGTGACTGAACTCTTTGGGGGAGAATTGTATGTCCCCTGCTCTGTATTTTACCCACATTCTGCCATATATTTCATGTTATAGCAGTCTCGGATGATTACCCAGCACATATTCTTCATTTTAAGAACACTTTCACTGCAGATTTCACAAAACGCAAAGAAGGTACCAACGTGAGATTTCTAAAGATAGCTACAGCACTCGACCCAAGGTTCAAGAATATGAAGTGCCTTCCAAAATCTGAGAGGGACGAGGTGTGGAACATGCTTTCAGAAGTCTTAAAAGAGCAACACTCCGATGCAGAAACTACAGAACCCGAACCACCAAAAAAAAAATCAACCTTCTGCTGGTAGCATCTGACTCAGATGATGAAAATGAACATGCCTCAGTCTGCATTGCTTTGGATTGTTATCAAGCAGAACCCGTCATCAGCAGGGACACATGTCTTCTGGAATGGTGGTGGAAGCATGAAGGGACATGTGAATCTTTAGTGCATCTGGCACATAAATATCTTGCAACACCGGCTACAACAGTGCCATGAGAACGCTTGTTCTTGCTTTCAGGTGACATTATAAACAAGAAGCAGATAGCATTATCTCCTGCAAATGTAAACAAACTTGTTTGTCTGAGCGATTGGCTGAACAAGAAGTAGGACTGAAAGGACTTGCAGGCTCTAAAATTTGACACTGTTTTATTTTTTGAATACAAGTTTTTTTGTACATAATTCTACATTTGTAAGTTCAACTTTCATGATAAAGAGATTGCATTACAATACTCATATTAGGTGAATTGAAAAATACTATTTCTTTTGTTTTTTACAGTGCAAATACTTGTAATTAAAAATAAATATTAAGTGAGCACTGTACACTTTGCATTCTATGTTGTAATTGAAATCAGTATATTTGAAAATGTGGAAAACATCCAAAATATTTAAATGGCATTCTATTATTGTTTAACAGTGTGATTAATCACGATTAATTTTTTTAATCGCTTGAAAGCCCTAATTAGTATTATTACTGCTGTCTGAAAGATGCCCTCTAGGCGGTGGAAGCTTGGATTCTATTGGAAATAGCACATTCAGCTCTGCTGTCTAAGGGTGCATAGGCTGAGAGGCTAAGGGTCATGAATATGAAGTTATTTAACTTGAAAGGTGGAATGTATGTTCCACCTGGCATTGTCAGAATAAGGTGGTCGTGTAGTTCTCCAATACAATACCTATCATTACCATACATAAGTGTGTGATGTTTTTCAAACTCATGGCTTATAATATCCTTCAGTAATGCATATTCACTATCGTAGGAAAGAATCCAAATTCTTCCCCTGCTTCCACTGAAACTCCTTGGGAGTTTTGAAATTCACTTGAAAGGGGAAAGGATTGTGCTTTGGGAAAAGTTTCTGTCTCCTGCTGTATTGAAGTGCCTGGTTCCATGACAAATATGCCTGTTTTGTCCTTCCACTATACGTGTGGATTCCTGGAGACCCCGAGGGCAGTAAATATTGTCAAGCCCTTTGTGAAAGGGTCTCCTTTTGTTTTAATACATTTTACTTTCTTTTACTTGTGGTTAGTTTTCTTTGGGCTAGGGCTTTGAGATGAAGTGGGAGCTCTTACAAGCGCTGTATTGTTGCAATAATGAATCAGTTATTAGAACAGATGCAATCACTAAAAACTAATTAAGCTCATAACTGATTTGCTTTTACGTGGTGGGGTAGAAGAGGGAAAGAGATTTGGATAGTTCCAGAAGCACTGAATATTAGACTGGCTGGTTCCCAAGATATACATATATAGATTACTTTCCTGTTGCTAATGGTTGCTGCATTTCATTCAAATCATAGGCTGGGAATACACAGCACAGGTTTTTAAGTTGTCACAGTGATGCTCTGGGTCACATACTCTGGGGAAAATGTGCTTATGACAGGGGAATTTGGATGCATATTATGCATTTGAGGACCAAATTAAGAGGGTCAAGAATAGTGACCTTACTTGTCTTATTATTCAGACATGTTAATGGCAGCACCCATGATGTGCTTAGCACTTTCCAGACATTCAAGAGATGGACCGTGCCCCGAAGAATTAATTATCCAGGAGGAATTTAGTCATCTCACATCCTACCTGGGTCTTTATCTGAATGGTCCTTTAAACCAGCACTTGTAGTTGAGGTCTGGCCTGACATGAGTAGATAGCACCTGGAGGGAGGCCTCATTTCTTGGAGGATAGAATCAGGAAGGTAAACAGATCATTAGGCTGAAAACGGAATGCTTGTGCTAAATAAGGTAAGTAAATAGGTCAGTACGCTAAGAAGACGGAATGTCTGAGCCAGCTACGATAAGAGGGAGAAAACACCAAGGGAACTATTTACTATGAACTAGATAACAAGGGACAAAATAAGTTAGGAATGCAGATGAGGTAAAGAGAAAGTTGAACAGGGATTGATTCCTGAAAAGTAACCAAGGCAATCCAAAAAATGTGTGATGCCGTTTATAGTAAATGCAATGAGATGTGTAATGTATCTAAAGGCAGAGGGTTTCTGGGTAACTTTGGAACTGTGATGTACCCTGCATCCACTTCCCCCTCCACCCACGTTTGAGTCTGATCAACTCAGCGTAACACTGCTGTATGCCAGATACACGAGTGACAAAGCCTGGAGTTGAACTGAGTTTTTGGGAAGCTGAGTGGGAAAAGGTCTTGGAGGAAATCCCAACATCACTTAGCTGATGGAGCAAGCAGCAAAACTGGGAGGTTCTAGGTGGCTCCCCTCAAGTCATTTGAAGAACCAAGGGGAAGGTAAGGTTAGGACACATTTGTTTAAAGTTTTAGGAAATTACGTATGTGAAGAAATGTAGCAGTTTCATTTGGCAATGTTTGTTGCCATGGAAACAGCTGTAACATTCATGGACATTTGTAGTACCAAGAAAGATCAGTGATTGTAAGAAACGGAGCTTAACCATTAACCATTGTATCGAAAAGTACTGTTTAACTGTAAAGTAAATGTTATTGGGAATTAAAAATCTATATGGTGGTGTTCTGTAAATGGAACAAAATAATTGTATTACAAATAAGCAATTATACAAAAGATTGAAATGCCCTAGACTGGAAAAAATCCAACTAATGGCTTACGGGTCACTCTGTTAAGGAAATATTGTTTAATAATGTTTGGTTTATTAAAGTGCAAAGTGTTATTGAATTTCACAAATCTGCAGTCACTGGGCTTTGGTCACAAATTGTTTAAAACTATTGAAAGGACTTTATGCACAAAAAAGTAAACTTTTAAAATGCATAAACCGGCCAAGGTGGGGGCATCAACGAAACTGGAGGGAGCTTGATATGTTTGGAACTGGTATATTGCTTTGAAATCAAGCTGGCATAGATGCTGTGGGAACATGACCAAGCATTTCAACAGAAGCGAGCAGGAGAGGTACTGCATCTATTACATGAGCAAGTGTTTCAGCCAGAATTAGCATCTAGAGTACAAAATCAACAAAGCAAAGAAGTTATCAAGAAAGAGTTTTAAACTATTTTATATGTATGATGTTGTAAATGTTCTTTAATGTACAAGACAAAGTTAATTTCCTATCACGAAAGGTAAAAGGCAAAAAGAATGATGTGCAGTATATGGTAAATATATTCTATGTAAAGTAAAAGAAGCGTTACGTGACATAGAACAAAGAGGATTGCCCTCTTTTATCCCACAGAAAAGTTAAACATTTGGTACAAGGGAGGTAATAGTAATTGGTATAGGATAAGAAAATTAACAAAGGTCGAACACCATATAGCCCCAAACAGCAAAAAGCAAAAAAAAAAAAAAAAAAGCTCTACTGCCGCTTCATTCTACGGTGGCAATTCGGTGGCAGGTCCTTCGCTCCGAGAGGAGTGATGGCCCCACCGCCGAACGTCCGGACGTGCCGCCCCCCTCTTCATTGGCCGCCCCAGGCACCTGCTTGCTACGCTGGTGCCTGGAGCCGGCTCTGGTTGCCTGACAATGCAAAGGCTGGAAAGCCCCAGACTTGCATCTGGGGACATTTATATGTGCTACTCCTGAGGGTATTCTGAACCAAAACATTAAAATTCTGCAAGTTTTATTTGTCAATAAATAAATGCAGAGACCCCAGCATGGCAGTGAGGAGCACAGGCCACTGGCTGCATGAAGGTGGAAGATCACCCTGCACCTCCACCTCTGGGACACGGACTCAGCGGTGAGGCTGCACCCCACCCTGAGACAGCACAAGGCCTGGGCCTCCCCAGAAACACTCTGGGGCCCTGCCTCTCTGTGCCAGGTCCACCAGGTGTGGGGCAGGCAGGTTCAACCAGGCAGGATCCAAGCCTGAAGGTGCTCAGGATGGGGGGGATCCAGATGTGGGGCGAGAGGGTTCTGTGTGGGACAGAACTGTACAGGCAGCTCAGTGGGGGGTCTAGGTGGGGGGGATCTGGATGCACAGAAACTCGTTGGGGGGAGGGTTCAAGGTGCAGGGGCAATGGGACTCTGCAGGGGCTTCCAGGCGAAGGTGGTTGGGTCTCAGCAGAGGAGTTTGGGTGTGGGGGTCTCAGCGGAGGAGTCTGGGTCCTGGGGGAGTGGAACTCAGTGGGATGGGGGTCTGGGTGCAGCTAGTTGGGGGTCAGTGGCATGGGTGTCTGGATGTGGGGGCTCAGGGTGATATGGGAGGGTGGGGCTCATCAGTTTGAGTGCAGGGCTCAGTGAGGGTGGTCTGGGGAGCAAGGGTGGGGGTCCGGAGGTTGGGGATCTTCAGCTACGGCGGTTGAAGTTCAGTGGGGTAGGGTTCAGGTATGGAGTGCTAGGGGATTCTGGGTGTATACGGTGAGGTATGGCGAGGTGTCTGGGTATGGGAGGTCCGGCTGCACAGGGGTTGGAAGGACAGGGGAGCAGCACCCCATACAATGACCCCTCCAGCCCACAGCTGAGGAATGATGAGGGCAGGAAGCAGGAGAGGATGCTGAGCTTCCTGCAGCTGGGGGAGGCTTCTGAGGGTGGGCCTGACACAGTCCCAGCCACTCCTTGCAGGGGAAGAGGAAGGTTCATCCTCTCCTGCCTCCAGCCCAGCTGGGACTAGCAGCTGATCCCGGCTCAGGGTAGGAGCCACTGGTTGGGGTGTCCCCAGCCCTGTGGTGATTTACCACTCCACTGGCTGATCTGGGTGCCTGACACAATGTACCTGTCCTGCTAGGGAGAGATCTGTGTCTGCTCATGCAGCTTCCCTTTGCTTCCCTGTCAGAAAGTCATTTTTCTGCAGGGAAGCAAATAAATCTGCGGGGGACATGAATTCTGCTCACATGCAGTGGTGCAGAATTACCCCAGGACTAAGAATGTGCAGGCGTAATGTTTTACAGACAGAGTTGCCAGCGTGTTGGTTCACCCTGGGGAACAGTCTCCAAATTGCACAGTATGGTTTAGACACTGAAATGTCAGTAAAGTAAAAACTGCCTGTGCTGGTGATGACAAGTATTTAGCGGTGACTGAAGAGGACCTCTTGTGGTATAGACCCTGGGAATGTTATTTGAATTGGCCTACATTCTTTTTCACCTAAATTTTCTGTGGTGATAAATGGAAAGAATTGTATATTTTGTACCAGATTTTCATAATGGAATTAAAATAAAAGCAAAGTTAAAATTGCCAAAGGATGCTTTAAAGGCACAGCAAGCTTATAATGTGGAATTACACCCTGGTGGGCTGTACAAGAAAAGATGCTGGTCCCTGAGATCTCCCTGACACAGTTGAGGAAGGCGGCAAGTTGGTCCCTGGTATCAAAACCTGGTCCCAGGTCGAGAAATACTGAACTAGATAATAAGGGACAAAATAAGTTAGGAATGCAGAGATGAGGTAAAGAGATATTTGAACCACGGACAGCGCATAGACAGCACATGCTGCACAGGGGTTGATTCCTGAAAAGTAACCAAGGCAATCCAAAAATGTGTGATGCCGTCTATAGTAAATGCAATGAGATGTGTAATGTATCTAAAGGCAGAGGGTTTCTGGGTAACTTTGGAACTGTGATGTACCCTGCATTCACTTCCCCCTCCCCGCACGTTTGAGTCTGATCAACTCAGTGTAACACTGCTGTATGCCAGATACATGAGTGACAAAGCCTGGAGTTGAACTGAGTTCTTGGGAAGCTGAGAGGGAAAAGGTCTTGGAGGGAATCCCAACAGCACTTAGGTGATAGAGCAGGCAGGAAAATTGGAAGGTTCTAGGTGTCTTCCCTCAGGTCTTTTGAAGAACCAAGGTAGGTAAGGTCAAGACACATTTTGTTAAAGTTTTAGGAAACTATGTATGTGAAGAAATGTCGCAGTTTCATTTGGCAATTTTTGTTGCCATGGAGACAGATGTATCCTTCATGGACAATCTAGTGCGGCGTCCTGGCAATTCTTCAGTGGGCGATGCTCAGGTTGCTTAGGAGACAATATGCGCAAACACAGGCTATCAGCCAATTTGTTACCCTGGAAACTCTGTGACTCATTGCCTAGTGAGCCATCATCACCCTCTAAAGTGGATCCTAGACAGTTTCTATGGAGACAGATGAACTTCATGCCCCAATATGGTTTACACAACAGTGCTAAATAATGTCAACTTTTAAAAAAAATGTTCCTGTGTAAACTTTTCTAACTTAACACTACAATAATTGTCCCATACTGATCTTTTACAGGAAAAGCCTGGCTAAACGAAATTAGGTTTTATAACTGTAGACAGTTCCAAGATGTCTTCAAAATAACATCAGTTTAGGACTGCCCTCTATTTAAGAATGATGCAAAATATCAACCACAACAAAAAATTGTTACGGATGTTTGCTGTCATGGTTACAAGGTAAGCTGCACCTTTGACCTCACACTGGTTTCTCTGGAGTGCACTCCCTCAGATATTAGGCCTCTGCCTATTCCTGTCCTGGGGTAGAATCCCATGATTTTCCTATTCACAGACCAGGTCCCTCAGCAACAGCACCCATGTTTAACAATTGGGTTTAGCACCTGCAAGAGATGTCCCTTCAGGCATTGTGATCAGTAAATGCAGTGACTGAGAACAGTTTCTTCAAATAATATGATTTATCCATAGGAACAGAGTAATCAGAGAAAAGCATTAAAACAACACAGGAGCGCCCCCCCCCCCCCACACATCTTATTTTAACTAAAGTTTAGTGTCTCTATCAAAGCTTAACCAGATCCAACTTATCCTAGGTATGTCCTCTTCTGAGGACTAGGCTTTCATCTGCTTCCCTGCAGATACTGCCCCTCTCTCTCTCTGTGTGTACTTCCAGGGACCCCTTTGTAAGTCCCTCTCCTGAATGTAGTCAAACTGGTTTATGCACCCTACTGGGGGCGGGGAGAAGAGGGTTTGGGGATAGGCTTCAAAGCAGTAAGGTCTCTGAATTGTCTAAGTACCAGTGACTGAGTTATCTAAAGCCATTGCCTGGTTCCTCCAGATGTGCAAGGAGCTCCAACAGGAGTCAACTCTTTATAACCATGTAGCATACATCATAAATACAATCGAATAAATAGGGGTGCACTGTCACAAGGCTGGTACACCCCATCACCCTTTGAGTAGCTGGAGGGGCTGTACAGCCCAATGGCTGAACTTGAGTGACCGCCTTTAGCCTCAGGGCAGTGTGGTCTAATGGTCAGGGTCAAATAGGTGGTCCTCTTATACAGGGCTGCATGGCCTAATTGCCAGAGTCAATATGGCTGCCCTCCTAATCAGGGCTGTGTAGCCTAATGGCCAGAATGGCCAGAGTCGCTCCACCGAGTCCCAACCCAGGGCCCTGATAGCAGCAAATGGATTCACCACTAGCTCAGCAGAGATCTGCCTGTTTCACAACTGAATCAATGTCTAGTTCCCCTGGGTTACTGCCTACCCTGCTTTCCTGCAATGCTGTTCACAGGTCTCCCAGGCATCTGGGGTCGTCAGCTTGTGAAAGTTCCAGCTACTCAGTCCCTTCTCGGGCTTCCACGGGCAGCTGGATATCCACCCAGGTCTCACATGCTTGGCCTCTGCGATCTGGGGCTCTCACAACTCCTGAGAGGGAGCTTGCAATGTGTGTCCTCTCTCTTTGGTGGTCAGCCCCAACTAAGCTGGGCTGCTCCCTTTTATACTGAGGCTCCAGCTGGAGTATACCCAGCAGTGGTGAGCATAGTACGGGGTTAACCCCTTCTTGCCCAGTGTGGGGCTGGTACACCCCATCACATGCACAGAGTATTGAGACACAAGACACAGAAGGTAATTGTTCCACTTTACTTGATACTGATGAGATCTCAGCTGGAGTACTGTGTCCAGTTCTGGGTGCCACACTCTAAGAAAGATGTGAACAAACTGGATAGGAACCAAAGGACAGCAACAAAAAATGAGGAAAAGTTTAAAATATTGGCATGTTTAGTCTTGAGAAAAGAAGACTGAGGGGGGAGCTGATGTCTCTCTTCAAATATGTTACGGGCTGTTACAAAGAAGACAGCAATCAATTTTTTTCCATGTCCACTGAAGGTATGACATAAACTAATGGACTTAATCTGCAGCAAGTGAGATTTAGTTTAGATATTAGGAAAAGCTTTCCAACTCTAAGGATAGTTAAGTAGTGGAAAAGGTTACCAAGAGAGGTTGTGGAATCCCCATCACTGGAAGCTTTTTAAAAACAGATTAGAATGATATGAGTATAATAAATACATTAAAGGAGCAACAAATTAAAATTGTCAGGCTAGCATCCACACGTTGGATTTATTTTTATAGGTATTTTTTCATGGCACTCAATCTAGTGTACCTCAGAAACATTAATGAATTCATTCTCACAGTACCTATGACACAGGGAAGTATCATTAGAGAGATTAATTAATTTGCCCAAGGCCACACAGAAAGTCTGTGACAAAGCTGGGAAATGAATCTAGAGCTCCCAAGTCTCAGTCTATAAGCCACCAGCCTTAATATTTGAAAACCTTTTCTTGTGAACCTCAGATTCTGAGCAGGATTTCTATTTCTATTGCTAACTATGATTGCTGTGTATATGAAACACATTGGATGGATTCCAAACTACAGCTGCCATCTTTCTTTACAACATTCTGCTGTGTGACCCGCTTTATTTTTATTTTATCAATAACATCTCCTTCAACAACCCCCTCGCCCCAAAAAAGGAAATGTATAAAACATATGGATCTTAATGGTTTCCATCTTCTCTCCACCCTCCTTAGCTGCCTGGGACAATTCAAAATAAAAAAAGACTTGCAATGGAAACACAATAAGCTTGTCCGCCCAAATGAATCCAGAGGCTACAATGGTTGGATAAAATATCAAGATCTAAGGACTCTATTTGACCTCACTTACTTAAGGGTAAATCAGGGGTGGCTCCATGAAAGTTAATGGAATTACACTAGTGTAAAATTGGTTTAAGTGTAATCAGAATGTGGACCTAAATCCCTTGCAGGTTTCTTAGTAAACAGCACAGCCTGTGAGGCTCTGAGCTTACAGGATACCAGTGATATAGTCAAAGTACAGAGAAATGTAAGTCTAGTAGTACTTAAGTCTTCAAGCATTTTCTTCTTTTAAAATCCTGTTGATTTCTAGCAATGTGGAACTAGTATTAATTTCTGTCCCTCTCCCTGATCAGTAGGGAGCACATTGTTAAGAACATTATAGCAGCATCTTCTAATGCTACTATAGTTAAAGATTTTTTATATATCTTCTTTTGTGAACATATACTGTGGTTTGAGTGCTTTTCTTCTTCATAATTTTAAGAAAAAACAGCCAATTCATTTGCTTTTTGAAGCTGTATTTTTCATGACTATTTACTCCCTTAATAATTTCAACACAATATTAAATTTCTTTAGACACATTGGCATCAAAGCAACAATCAGTGGAAGAAGTTTGGAAATGCCCTTAGGAATTACTGCTGAAATTCTCTGGCCTGTATTATGTAGGAAGTCAGACCAGATGATCGGAGCAGTTCCCTTTAGCTAGAGCTGGTGAGATTTTTTTTTTCCCCCCCAGGAGAAAATTCTGATGAAAACCTAAACATTATTATTTTCATTCAAATTTTCAATGGAATATGTTGCCTTTTCAACAAAAAACAAAACTAGAAAAATTGATTTTTTTTAGGTTTCATTAGAAAAAATAGTTTTCTGATGAAAAACTGAATATTTTTGTAAAATATTTCATATAATCAAAACCAAATTTTCAGTTTTTTTTTAATGGGAAATTTTTGACCAGCCCTATTTCTAGCCTTAAAAATCTATGTGTCTTCATCTGACCACTGGTTAGGTCATAATCAATCTGAATTATTTTCCACAGCAATTTTCCACTGGAATAATTTTCTGACAGAAAATGCAGTTTCCATAAAATTAAAATTTTCCACAGGAAATTTTTATTATAGCCAAAGGTTTTCAATTTTATCTGATGGAAAATCAAAACAAAATATGCCATTTCGGGTGGGTTTGTTCCAAAAGAGAATATTTCCTTTTGTTGAACTGACCCGTAACATTTATTTGAGCCTGTTCAATATTAAACTTAATTTCCCTATTGTGGTGCATTTCCTCATGAGCTATACTTCATGCCACCATTCTCTCCTGTGGCCTGGGCTCCCTGGGGTATTACATTTCCCATGATGCAACATGGACTCCCCCTCACCAAGCTGCTCGGTGAATCATGACTGTGGCCGTCAGTGCATCATGGGAAATGTAGTCCGGCCAGGGAGCCTGGTTAGAGAGAAGAAGGTGGGGGGAGGGGGGCAGCGGGGAAGGGAGAATCAAGTTTCCAAACTGCAAATCCCAGGAGGCAGTGTGCCATAATAGGGTAATATAGTTTAATGTCAAACTGAATTGAAACAAAGGCTTTCAAGTGAATTCAACAATGCAAAACCAAATGTTTCTATTTTAGGAATGTCAGAATGTTTCAGTTTAATCAAAAATGTCCAAACACAACATTCTGACATTTCTGATTTGATATTTTAAAAAAATATCTTCGAAATACTAATATTCTGATTTGGAATGAATAACAATTGAAATAATGAAGTTTCCTGTGGTGACGACGCAGGAAACAGAACGCCAGGTTTGTTGGTAGCCAGAGAGCTTTACAAGCCTCCTGCAAAAGCCTCCCAGGAAAACGTTTCCTGGGGTTTTTATTCTCTCCTTACTTTGTTTACAACACTTCTTAGTGATTACATTCTTTGCGCATGAAGAAGGCAGGCAGGATACATGCACACAAGATAACGAACCCATCTCTTAAGCGCGTGAACACCAGCTGCAAAGGTGATGTCATGCTGCCAATAAGTTTTCCAAACATAGGTGCTAGAACTAGGTCACTCCTGCCTCATTGCCAAGGGAACAGTTTGCCGTTCTTCAAGGCTTATGATTAGGGAGCAACACATTCCTACAGTTTCCCTTGGGATAGAAATTCTGATTTCATAAATTCATACAGTTTAAGGCCAGAATGGGACCATTAGATCATCTAGTTTGTCCTCCTGTACTTGTGTTTGACTAAAACATATCTTACAGGAAAGCATCCAGCCTTGATCTGATGACATCAAGAGAATCTGCCACTTCCCTGGTAGTTTGTTCCAGTGATTAATCACCTTCACTGTGAACAATCTGTGCACTGTCTCTACTTTGAATTTGTCTTGCTTCAGCTTCCTGTCATTGGTTCATGTTATGCCTTTCTCTGCTAGCTTAATGAGCTTTTTAGTACCTGGTATTTTTCCCTTTGAAATTATTTACCGGTGTATATATGGTAATCAAATCACTTCTGAGCCTTCTTTTTGATAAGCGAAAGAGATTGAGCTCTATGAATCTTTTCATGTACAGCATTTTCTCCAGCACTCAAATAATTTGTGTGGCTCTTCTCTGCACCCTCTCCAATTTTGCAGCATCTTTTTAAAAATACGGACACCCAGAAGTGTACATAGTATTGGTCTTATCAATGTCACGGATGGAGGTAAAACCACCTTTCTACTACTACTTCTCTGTTTACACATCCCAGGATCACACTAGCCTTTTTTTTCCACAGCATTGCACTGGGAGCACATGCTGAGTTGCTTGTCCACTAACTCCTAAATCCTTTTCAGAGTCTTTGCTTTTGAGGATACACTACCTCATTCTATAGGTATGGTCACCATTCCTTGTTCCTGGATGTAGAACTTTGCATTTGGCTGTATTAAAATGCATTTTGTTTGGATAGGACCAGTTTTACGAAGTGATCCAGGTCACTCTCTCTGACTTCCCTGTCCTCATTGTTATTCCTTTGTGTCATCCACAAATGTTATTGGAAGCGATTTTATATTTAATTTCAGATCACTGCTGAAACTATTGAATTAGTGTCAGGTCTAACATAAATCCTGATAGAACCCCACTGGAAACAACCCCATTCAATGATTATCCCTATTAGCTACTTTCACCAATGCTATATACAGAGGTAAAACCATTTCTGTACTCCTACTCACTACTCCCCTGTTTCTATATCCATGGATTGCATTAGCTCTTTTTGCCACCGTATTGCACTGGGAGCTCATGCTGAGTGGCTTCTCCACTATGACTATGAATTTCACTCAGCTCCAGTCGTTGTCTTTTCTTGATAAACAAGATGCTTTTGAAAGTCCCACTAGGCACCTATCCGTAAATGCCAAAATACCTTTAAAAATCTGTCCTAAGTGTTTCATCCTCACACACACTATTTGTGCTCTTCATCTCATCGCTCTCTTCTATCTATTCTGAGTCTATCTCTGGCATGAAATCCCCAGTGGTCCACAGATCACAATTTAACAAATTCTACAGCTGGCAAATACAAATAAAAAAATCTGCATGCTTCAGTGACTGCATGACTGAATTTAAGACCATCTCATGGTTGCTGGAAGTTTCAGGAAGAATATGTAAAATGATAGATAGCTATTTTCAAGTACCATAAAGATTATAAACTCTGACACTGGAAAAATGCCAGAAATATGATCCAAATTCAGAGATGATGCATAAGATGGTGTAAATTGGATCCTGTTATATTAACTTTGACTCTGTTAGATCTACTTACACCCCATTCTTCTGATATGCAAGGGAACCTACTTGGTGAAGAAACAATGTCACATATGGAGTTTCAGCTCCAATTTGTTCCAGGCAAAAGATCAGCTCTGAAGGTACATTGTGGAGATTATTACATGTCTTTATTACTGGTTGTTGTTGTTTTTTACCAGGTTTTAGTATCTGATGATTAATACCTGTTACAAATTGCATGAATGCAACAAGACTTAAAAACAGCAGGAATGGCTGGACTGTTCATGAAATGCCCATTTCTATGTCCTGACTATAATGCAGCAATGTGATTTTTTTCTCTTCACTAAAATTGTTTGTCTTTACTATAATCTGCATCTGTTCTGAAACCCTTTTTCTGACGATCTTACCTACAAAATAAAACTAGTTATCTTTAAGGCACAGACAACTCTGCAGGTATCAATACTGTTTATATCTGGAGGTGGACTGGACACAATGATCAAAATAAAAATCACACTGACTGCATTGTCTCCTAAAATTAACCTCCCATGGCTTAATTCATACCTAGTTGCTCATGGCACCAGGAAGGAGTAAATATCCTAAAATTAATCCCTTAGTACGTTCTCATTACCTGAGGCATATCTTTATAATGAATCATGCAATAAAGTTCTGTGTTCAGACAGCTTTTTACCAGTGAGACTGCTAGTCCAATTTACAGATCGCAGGCGATGCCTTTTTAGGTATGGTGTGTATAAACAGGGGGATGTAGGAAATGTTATAAGGCAAAATTAAAGTATCACAGGAAATTATTTGTGACAATAGTTAATATAACCAGAAACATCATGGGACATAAAATTTGAAATGCCTTTCCAGGCTCCATCTTAGTCATGGATGCCAAAGACAGTTTCACTAAAATTCTTGCTTTAGGATGACAGATGGAATATAAGGGGTACCCCTCCCTCTTTGATCTGATTTAGATTGTAAATTTCCTGGGACAGAAACCATTTTTTTTGGTTCTGTATCTGTACAGGGCCTACCACAGTGGGGTCCTCGTACATGACTGGGACCTCTAGACACTACCACAATACAAAGAAACAATAATAATGGTGATCTGTGCTTCTCTCTCTTCTAATACAGCACTATTACTATTACACACACATACACACAGAACAATGCCTATAGTTAAAGTAACACAAGTGACTCCACTAGTACTGTCTTTGTCTAAAGTTGGAATCTGAATGAGGCTGAGGTTCTGAAGAAAAAATACTATGAGCATGCAATTAAACACTGTGCCTGTGTAACCTTAACTCTGTCCCCTTGTGCATATGCATTGTGTTACAGTATTTAATCACATGATATTATTTCTACAGACCCTGTCTCTTTAAGTTTCTGCTTTCATTAATTCTTTCCTTCCTCACAAGAGTAGTGGGAAGATAAATTCATTAATGTTTCTGAGGCACACAGATACCATTGTCATGAGTACCATCGAAATGTGTATATTTATATCATCTTCTCCAACAACACATGCTTGTGTGGTGACCGCCCTCATGATGAACACACTGGGGATAGAATTGGGACCCTTGAGAGCTAAACACATGAGCTAGAGCACAAAACCACTGTAATTTGGGCCTGTAACAGCTCATATCCTCTGTAGAGATGGACCTATAGCACACCTCCCCCACAGGTTACACTTGCACACTGATCTTTTAAACGGTTAGTCCTCTATTTGGGGATGTGTGAGGAGAGATGAAATGTACAGTCTGTACTTGTCCAATAAGAAAAGCTATTTTATAGCAACCCATCTATTTTTTCCCATTATACTTTAGCTCATAATAAATTATAAAAATCTTAGTTTGATTACATAACAAGAAAATCACACTGAGCTGCTAAAGGGAAAAATATGTTAGAGGTAATGCAAACCAAACTCATGCTATAAAGCATCATTTGTCATAGACCGAATTATAACAATTCATCATCTTCAGCCTTTATTCTCAGCTGCCTTGCCTTCAGATTTACTTCTATTTTCATCTGCCCCAACTGTTCCTAGTAAAGGGGCCTTTGCAGAGTCAATGTTCCAGAACAGATGATTCTGCCCTTCATAGATGACACTTGGCTTTCGTGAGAATAAAGCAGCTGCATTGACTCTTACACTGAGGAAATGCTGTTTATTCATGTTCCTTTCCTTTCCTCTGCCTAGTAATCAGCAGAGGTCAGAGAAAGAGCAGGAGTCTATTTCCACTACATAGAATGCACCTCTTTTCCTGGCAGCATTTACACTGTCTTTTTCATTCGTGCACCCAACTAACACTATCATAGGCTTTGCATTGTCTCCTGTCAGCTTCTCTTCCTCAATGGAATTATGCAGGAAGGGTCAATGTACATCCTCATTCAAATGCTGACTCTGGCAGACATTTCCCCATAAGCCCCACAGGGCCTGTGCTCTTCTCTACTGGCAGAATCCCTTTACCCTTTACATTTGCAAGGGGCTCCCAATCAATGAGCTATCCTCTCCATGCTCAGCGGCCCTGCACTATGCAAGCTATAAAGCCTTCCTTCTCCCTCACAGTATGTATCTCTTTTCTTCTTCAGCTCAGCACCACCAGTCTCTCTCTACCCTATTTGTCCTGTCTGGATTTCCACTTTGCTCTCAAGGGATGTGATGGATAATTTCATGACTTCAGAATTGTGCTACAGTTTGTCCAGAGAGGAGATTATAGTGCAGGGGTCGGCAACCTTTCAGAATTGGTGTGCCGAGTCTTCATTTATTCACTCTAATTTAAGGTTTCGCGTGCCGGTAATACATTTTAATGTTTTTTAGAAGGTCTCTCTCTATAAGTCTATATATTATATAACTAAACTAGTGTTGTATTGTAAAATAAACAAGGTTTTCAAAATGTTTAAGAAGCTTCATTTAAAATGAAATTAAAATGTTGATCTTACGCCACCGGCCCGCTCAGCCCGCTGCTGGTCTGGGGTTCTGTTCACCTAGGCCGGCAGTGGGCTGAGCAAGGCCTGCGGCCAGGACCCCGGCTGGCAAGGGTCCGGCAGCCAGAACCCCAAACCAGCAGTGGGCTGTGTGGGGCCGGCGGCCAGGAACCCAGACCGGCAGTGGACTGAGCGGCTCAGCTCACTGCCGCTCAGGGGTTCCATCCACCGGCTCCTGCCAGCCGGGATCCTGGCTGCCGGATCCGCTCAGCCCGCTGCCAGTCTGGGGTCCTGGCCCTCCCCACATACAGTGGGTACCTACCTTCTCCCTGGTTCTGGCCATTCTCTTCCTCTCTCTGCACTGAGCTGAGGGTGGCAGTGCACTGAGCACAGGGCTGGGGGTGAAGGGTCGGGCCAGGAGCTAAAATGAGGGAGGGGGCTCAGGGTTGGGCAGGAGGTTCGGGTGTGGGGCACTTACCTGGGCAGCTCCCATTTGATGCGAGGGGTGCAGATGGGAATGTGGGGGCGGGGGTGCAGGAGCTCCCGTTTGGTGCTCCGGGTGGGGATGTGACGGGTGCATGGGGTGTGGGGGGGCTGGGGATGTGGGGTGGTGCAGGTGTCAGGGCAGAGGGGGGGCTGGGGATGTGTGGGGGTGCCAGAGTCAGGGCTAGGGTTGTGGGGGTGGGATGAAGGAGTCAAGCAGAGGGCTGGGTGTGTAGGAGGGAGGTACAGGGCTCAGGGCAGGGGTCTGGGATGTGTGCAGGGCTCAGGGCAGAGGGCAGGGTGTGTGTGTGTGGGGAGGTCAGGGCTCAGGGGAGAGGGTTGTGTGACTGCCCTCCTAAGAACTCCCAACCCCCCAGCTCCTTGTCCCCTGACCACCCCCTCCAGAGACCCCCCCACCCTAACTGCCCTCCCAGGACCCTCCTTGCTCCCTGTCCCCTGACCCCATCCACCCCCCGCCCCCTGACAGACCTCGGGACTCCCATGCGCCATCCAACCCCCCTTCTCCCTGACTGCCCCCTCCAGAGACCCCCCCCATCCAACCCACCCTGTCCCCTGACTGCCCCCCCGACCCCGGACCCCTTACCATGAGGCTCCACGCAGAGCCTGATAAGCTGCCCCGCGGGAGCGCGCAGCCCCTACCCTCAGAGCGCTGCGCGTGGCGGCAGAGCTCCAGGGGAGGGGAGAAGGCGTGGGAGGGGCCGACAGCTTGCTGCGCTCCGGCCCAGGAGCGCGGGCCTTGCGGCTTGCCGTGCCAGGAGAGGGGGGTCATTTGCCCACCCCGTGCGCACGGCTATGCTTCTGCTCCCTGCCCCCGCGGGGGGAGCGGAGGGCAGAGGAGAGCGGGCCGGGCTGGGAAGGATTTTTAATGGCACGCTGGAGTCCCAGCAGGCTGCAGCGTGCCATTAAAAATCGGCTCGCGTGCCGTCTTTGGCACGCGTGCCATAGGTTGCCGACCCCTGTTATAGTGTTTCATAGGCAAAGATAGTGAGATTGTGTATTCAGTAGCCTGCATTCTGTTCAGAGGCCAAAGCACTACTGATTAGCCGCATACAGATGCCCCTTATTTCCATTATCTGCTAGGAACTGAGGTCAGAGTTCTCTGGGTGTGTATTTCAGTAGGAGCACTCCATTATCATGTCAGCCATTACAGATGCAAGGTCTCATCCCCTTAGGCAATTTTTGAGCAACTTGTGTGCCGCTCCACTCTGAAAAGTGGCACCACAAGAATGGCACTGTGGCCTTTCATATTCGTTGTCTCTCACTGACATCATATTAAATGTGTTTATGTCTGACTGCCAGCCCTGCAAACTCTACGTGGCATGAGTCAGTCAAGCTGCATTCTTCCTTCATGAGCATTTATTTCTACCCTCAACTTTACCTGTAGAATACCATGGTCTTCAAATTAAGTCCTCAGAGACATCTGCAACTCCATTTTCCTCAATGTGTTTGGCGCAGCTGTAAGCGATTGGAATGTACAAGAAAGTACAGATCAAAGCTTCCTCCTTTTTAGCTATGTTGGCTCTGCAGGACTAACAGAAATAAGGTCACCACAAAGGACTCTGAATACAAATTGGACACAAATTTGTTGCCATTTTTACCAAGCCACTCTTGAGAGTAGAGCCACACTTTGCCAGGTTGCAGCCCTATCGCTCACACTAGAGTGACTGTGGTGTATGACTGTGTGACATCAAGGATGGATTACTGCAGTGCATGCCACTTTTATTGCAGGGTACCCAATATACTGATCTGTTGCCTGAAGTTAGTGCAGAAAGCAGGAGCTTAGTTGTCAGAGATGCATAAAAGGGATTTCTCCATACTGCTTTGCTTCGCATTGGCTGCATGCAAATGGGTATATGCCTTTTCACTTTAGCTCTTCAGTGAACTATGCTCATTACTTTGCTGATCTTTTGACTGCTACATCCCAACCCGTTCCATCCAGTTATGTTAGCGCATATGAGATGTTAAACATCTAGGGCATTCAGCATCAGGAAGGATACTGTTTGTATCCAGGATGGTTGGAATCACTTCTCTCTTAACAGTGAGAGCATCTCAGATTTAGATCTTTTAAATTGATCTGTAAAAATTTCAAATGGCTTTCATCATGGCCCTCAAATTTGATAATAATACCTAGTTCCTATATAGCACTTTTAAATCCATAGATCTCAAAGTGCTTTAAAAAAAAGGAGAGCAGTATCATTATTCCCATTTTACACATGGGGAAACTGAGGCACCAAGAAGGAACGTGATTTGCCCAAGGTCACCCTGCAAAAAGCATGTAGAGTCAGGACTGTACCCAGGTCTCCTGGGTGCCTTTCCAGTGCTCTATCCACTTGGCCACACTGGCTCCCAATTTTAGTTGATTTTGACTTCATTTTATTTAAGATATCTAAGAACATCCCTGATACACTGGTGCCTAAAACAAAATTATTATTGTTGTTGTTTATATTTGGGGATTTCTGGACCCTGCAGGATATAAAATAAGTAACAAGGTTTAATTATGCAGTATAAATGGTAACTGATAATGAAATTAATTCTCTATCACATCACTCATATGCGTTATGGACAGATAATATTTTATTTCTTGACAAGAGAGCAGCATGTTGCTGAATCACATTATAGTGGAGTCAAGTCATCTCTTAATCAATTACAGTTCAAATGTACAGGCTACACTGCTGATGTGTTATCTCCCACATGTGATAAGATAGATGCTTCATGCATGCGACTTGTAATTTCCAATTAATACAGGTTCCCCATTTACTGTAAGACAATGTTGTGACGGGTTGGATCACAGAAACCCCCTTGGGAACTGCCACCTGATGTGCCAAGACTACTTCTACCCCTGCCTTCCCTGCCAGCTCGGGACTCCAGCACCCTGTCTTGCTGAGCCAGACACTCCCGTCTGCTCCAACACAGACCCAGGGTCTGAATTACTTGCCCCAAAGCTGCAGGTTTACCTGAAAGCAGCTAACAGAAGTGTTCCTGCCTTTAAACACTCAGATGCCCAATTCTCAAACCCCAAAAATCTGTTTTACCCTGTATAAAGCTTATACAGGGTAAACTCAAATTGTAGTGCTACAGTAATGTGGTCTTACATATGCCATGCATATGCATGGCAACACCCAACAGTGGCATTTTGAAGTCATCAGCTACCGCCCTGGGTATTATCATCCCAGTATGGTGTGATCAAAGGGACTTTGTGAAAGCATAGAGACCAGTGAAAACAGGAACATCAAGCTACCACTGGGAGGCAATATTATTGTTCGGATGCTGTTAGCACACAAGCCTGGTATTGAGCCTTAGTCCTCATAAAATACAAGAGATTTATCAGCTAAAACATCCCAGGAAGCACTGATATTGATTTAATTTTATGTAGCTCTCCGAAGCCCTTGTCAGTTTTCAAGTGTTAATAACAAGGGAAAGTACAGAGCTAATAAAGAAGGTAGGGCAGCCCCAATGGCACGTCCCTCATGTTGAATAATTGCAGCAAAAAAGTGAATTTCAAGCAAAGATAACCTGTGGAACAATCCCAAGGCTCACCAGCAGATATCTGAAGATGATTTATTTTCTACATGACGTACATCTGGAGAATTCACTATCCTCTTCTAGGGTTTCAACTCTCTCTCTCTTTTGGTGCTTTACTTAAAGGAGCCACTGATTCATGAAGTGTTATTTGTGGCTTCTCAGAGCCACTTTATACACAGGTTACTAGGGGGCCGTTAGGCTAGCAGGAAATAAATGCCATTCAGCTATTACCACTTGGTCTTTGTACACTGGGCTCCTCACTTCAGTAGTCTTGCCAACCCCCACGTGTTCAAAAATCATAACCCAGCCCCCCAAAATCATGAAATTGGTTTAAAAAAATCACTTGATCTTAAATAGATGCTTTGGGGTTTTTTCTTTGCATCCTAGTTTTTAATGTTTTTCAGCTTTTCTCTTTAATCATGAGGGTTAGAAACTTTTATTCCTAAATGAAACCTCAGATTCTCAAGTAATCACATGCCTTTAGGAACTGGGGCTTAAAGAAAAACACCAAATACTGTGATAAAATAAAACTTTTGACAAAATCTTGAGAGTTGGCCACACCGCCAGGCATTTTAAAACCCTCACACCTATTTTACCAAAGCTCCATCTGACTTTTATACTTCTGTCTTGCATTCTTTTTCCATCTTTATTGATTACCATATCAAGGACTAGATTGTACAATGCTTATTCACAAGAGCAGTTCAATGGCACGACTCATGTGAATAAGTGCCTGTCAGTGTGAGTAGGTGCTCACAAAGAGAACTGCACAATCTGGGCTTCAGGGAGTGGTTGGTAAACACAATCTCTCATCTTTATTATCAAGTTTTCTCTTCCCATTACCTGTCTCCTGAAGTGAGACCACAATCCCATTATTGATGACATCTCATTCCACGTAATTAATTTTAAAATTTCATTCAGTGGATTGGGGCATTATTAAAGCAACTGAATACAAAGAGCAATGAGAAAGCTGGTTATAAAGGAAAGAAAGATTCTATTAGAGAAAAAAATATGTCTTATGGGAAAGGAGGTTAGGAAAAGTAAATGACTATTAACATCCCAATCCTATAAAACCTTCCACACACTAGATTGATAGAATCCAACAACGATTTTGTTAAAACGCATACAGTAGAACCACTGTTTTATGAACTAACTGTGGATTGAGTTCATAAAAATCAAAAAGTTTATAAAACATCAGTAGGTCCGATGGATAAGTTGCAGTATGGTGCACTGCATCATTTTCTTCTTGTCTTTCAAACCAATGCCAAGTGATTTCCAGGGCATTGAAGACATCAGACTGTAAAGATTAGACTGTGAAGGGATGTCAACTTGTTCTTCATGGATATCACTTTCATTATGTGATTTTTTTTCCTCCTTGGGAAAAAATGGTTTGTCTAACTAGTCATTAGTAATACTGGTGTACATAAAATCAAGGTCCTACCATAGACATAAAAATCTCTTGCCATAGTTGTCGTTACACTACACACCCTGGCCACTTGGAACTTCACTGAAGGAGCATGAATAAAACTCGGCTCTTCCTCTTCCAAAAAGCATAGGTCTCAAAAGGCTTTTGAAACCAAAACAGTATCCTCCCCTGTATTACTAATGTAATATACTTGCTTAGAGCACGTGATTGTGTCTTCCTCTATTATATGACCACAGTTAGTATGACAGCTATCTAGTCACAGTTTAAAAAGTTGTCCTTTAGTTCAAGAGGTAGAGCCCATGTTTTTGGTGTGGAAGATCTACCATTCAATCCCCCTGATGCAGTAGTGTCTGTGGCCACCATTTGTGATAGTAATAATTAGAGCTGAGCAAAATTGAATTTCAACATTTTCTTTCATCCCAAAACAAGACAAAGTTGAAATTTTCAAAATTTTCCATGGAAAAGATATTCTAAAAAAAATTTGAAAGGAAAAGTCTCGGCTAGAACAAGACATTTCAACATTCCCAAAAGAAAAATGTTTCATTTTGGTTTGTTGAAATGACTTGAAATGCTTTGTTGTGTTTGTTCTCCTGCTTTTTTTGATTTTTTTTTCCAGAAACTGTATTTTCTGTCAGAAAATCATTCTGACAGAAAATTCCCAATCAGTTCTAGAAACAAGGCAATGTGGTACACAACAGCATGCACGTCACAACTATTTTGTTTGGATATTTTCAATGGAAAATTGTGGCATGGTGGTCAGTCCCTAATATGAAGCTCAATTACTTATTCTCCTCTCCTTGTCCCCATGCTTCTTGGAAGCAAGAGAAGGGGGGTCAGAAAATACAAATGGCAGGAGTGTGAAGATCCAGCCTTTTGGCTTTGCAGGCTGATCAACTCCCAGAGCAAGATGCCCATCGATTTCACTCCACTGAAAACTCAAGACACATGGAGCAGTCAGCAAGAATGGAGGACAGTGCACTCATCCCTAAACCCTGCAGTTTTCCTGTAAATGAAACAGAAGTTGAAAAATGAACCACCAGCCCCACCAAAACAACTTAGCACATGATGGTCATTGTTAGCAGCAGTACATATAAATTCCCTGGGGTACTGAAAAAGATAACAAACGAAATCAGATATTACTTAGGAAGTTGTTCCTATTCCATAATTAAAGAAACCAAGGGACAAAAATGTAAAATACACTATAGTTATTTTTAAAAGTAGGTTTTAAAAAAAAAAGTATTAGTCATTCAGATGCAAAAAGTCCCAGAGTGCAGTTTAACATACTATTATTGAAAGTGCAGTACTCTAAGGGTATGTCGACACTGCAGAAAGTGAGTCTCAGAGACCAGGGTCAACTTACTTAGACTCTTGCTAACAAGGCTAAAACTGGCTGCGTAGACATTCAGGCTCGGTCTGGAGACTAGCTCTGAGACCTGGCAATGGGGGTGGGTCTCCAAGCCCAGGCTCCAGCCCGAGTGGGAATGTCTAAACTGTTATTTTTAGCCCCATAGCTCAAGCCTGAGTCAGTGACTCGGGTTCTGAGAGTCAATGCTGCAGTATTTTTTTTTATGTAGACCTACCCTTAGCCAGACACTGGGACTTTCCCTGCACTGCAGTAGTGTCTATATGGAACGTTAGTGTGTGGCATGGTGGATC